>NW_018402912.1:0-4903 GCF_002168275.2 Theobroma umbraticum | reverse complement strand
CATTGATACACGCCTTGAAGCCAATTTCTAAGTTTTCAATTTGATGTTCTAACATTCTTCATATCTGTTACATTCGGGTTTTTGCTGATTTTGGCCTTGCATAGCCAGACTTACCAGCTTTTAAGAGATAAAAAATTTTCTAAGCAAATTAGGCATGAAGGCTTAGGATTGCCAAACTATCACAAAATTCCATTTATAATATTAATATTAAACTGCACAAGCAGATCTAGAATATTTAAGTAAGCAGAAATTCATTTTTTTTTTTTTATGATAAGAACCATCTTGTGGAAAAATTCCACAATCATCTTTAAGATTCAATTTCTATATGAAAATATGAAAGTATAGTCTATATTGAAATCACCTGAGTAAAGAATTGGACCTTGAACATGCATGGTTCTATATTCCTTGTTCAGAGAAGAGCAAAGAAACAAAATTCTAATAGACATTGAAAGGGATTCATCTCATTGGACAAAACAAAACTCCAAATTATCACAATTATACTTGAAAAAACCACTCACTTGACATATAGAAAGAGCGACAATCCAAGAGATGAGGTACATGCACAAATTTAAAACAATAAACGGAAAATGAGATGAGCAACAGAGTAGACCATTAGCTGCTGCTTCATCAAACGTATGTTTAGTACTCTTCCCTTCTTCCTCTTTCACACCTTCCGCTCCTGCTTCCTCATAGTCTTTCCTGAGAGCAGCAACATCTTCACCGGTTTATGAGAGTTCACTTGCCTTCATTCCTTCACTTGCATAATAATCAATGAAGTCTTGTTTGGCATGCAGTGGATCAAACTTGTGACTGTGTTGTTGCCAATGATGCACACAGGCATGCTACACATTAACAATATCACCCATAGGTACCATTGTGGCTGGCCGGTAAGTGATACCGTACTTAGATCTTGTATGGCATTACGATCAAGCTGCATTTGTGATGCCAAACAAAGCACAGAATTCTGATTAAAAATCCAAATTGAAAGAAGAAAAAAGAATATGTAAAGCTTTTGAAATTATGCATCTACAAGGGTAAGAAATAACAAAAACTAAACATGTACCAATGCATTCATTGAATTGGGAGAGGTGAAGAAGGCCATCAGTAGAGGCAGTTAAATCATTGAATCGGTTCTCAACAGAGGGCCTCCATTTCCCTTGACAAACTAAACGAAATAATGATAATCAGACCGCTTATAATATATGATTATATTTGAAATTGAAATGCACTAGAGATGTCTACTAACCAATCAACAAACAGATGTGGTTTCTTGCTTTTGATGGTAACAATAAGAGCACCTCACGATTCCCACCAATAACTGAATAGAATGATCAAGAGGAAGAGAAATGTTTGAAATCAATTTACATAATAATATAAGAAATATAGCAAAGAGAGATGCTTTGTTGAGTTGCTACCATTGTTGTCAGGCAAATAAGGAGAGAGATAAACAAATCAGCGGCGTATCTGTCTCAAAAATTGTGGCTTAAATAGAGACTTGGCAGTGGGATGGTCCCACTTCACCGATTCCCACCATTCCCTTGGAAATATAAGGATCTGCTTAAAAGGAGGAGGAGATGGTTGGCCATCATCAAGCAGGGGAAGATATAGAGGCATCCTCCATAATTTTGGACAATCTTGGATATGAATCTTTTCAAGAAAATCACAAACCATTACTCTATTATATCTTTTCATTGGCTCCAGGAAGCAAGTTTTGCAAGCAAGATGAGTCATCAGAGGCCAATGAAAAGCTATATAGAAGTATCCTTATTATATCTTGCTGTAACCAGATCAAATTTAATGTATGCAACAAGTCTTTTGTCCAAGTATATGGAAGTTCCAAAAACAACTCATTTTATTGCTGCCAAACGTATCCTCAGGTATGTAAAAGGTGCTATAGATTTTGGTGTGAAGTATTTGAAGGCTGAAAGTAGTGAACTTTAGGGTTTCTCAGAGAGTGATTGGGCCGGTTCTTGTGATGACTATAAGAGTACAAGTGGCTATTGTTTTTCTTTTGGAAGTGGGGTATTCTCCTGGAGCTCAAAGAAGCAGGAGGTGGTAGCTCAATCATCTGTAGAAGCAGAGTACATTGCAACTGCTTCAGCAGCAATCAAGCATTGTGGTTAAGGAAAATTTTAAATGAATTGGGTTTCTCACAGAACAGAGGAACATTACTTTATGTTGACAATCAATTTGCAATGGCTATTGCTAAGAATCCAGTATAGCACAGTCTCACAAAGCATATCAATGTGAAATACCATTCTCTCAGAGATGCAGTGAAGGAGGGTGAAATAGAACTTGAATACTATCCTACCAAGGTGCAACTGGCTGATGTCTTCACCAAGGGGTTAAGTGTAGATTGCTTTGAGTTTCTGAGGGACAAATTGGGAGTTTACTCATCTGGAATCAAGGAGGTGTGTAGAAGACTCAGTGATTCCAGCTAGCAAAGTTTGAAGAAGAATGAATTTGGGCATGGAGCAACTACTGGTTGAGGGAAAGAAGTCAAGAAGGGTACGATTTCATTTTGGTTCTTTAGTTAATAATTGGTTTAAACGTTTTCTTGTTATGTCGTTTTTGTCTCTTTAGGTTTTTGTAGTAGCTTAAACGTCGGTTCATTATGTTATTTTTTCTAGTCTGTTAAGGCTATTAAGTCATGTTTTGTTTCTTCCTTTAACTCTCATAGCTGTTAGGCTTAATCATTGTAATGCACAGAATTCCATGTCTGAAATTCTGTGCATAGCGATTGGGTATTGTGAGACACTTTTTCCAATACCGAATCATATGGCACAGTTACCTTGATGCTTATATAAATATGAATACAAAAATATAGTTGGGTGGTTTTTCCTAATTTCTTCTCTGTTAAATCATTTTCCTCTATTTTTTGGGTTCTTTTAATTGTGTTCTTTAGTCAACTCAAACTCTCTGATTCATCAAAGAATTCTACACTACTTACTTTTGATGGTTGCAATAGGAGCATCTCACAATTCTCACAACCAATTGAATAGACTATCAACAGAGAGATGTTTGAAATCAATCTACATAACATAAGAAATATGAAAAGGAGAGATGATTTGTTGAGTTACATACCATTCTTGTCAGGCAAATAACGAGATAGATATACAAATCCGAGCCTCCAGTGTGTAATAAATGGCTCCAATAGGGACTTGGCATTGGGATGGTCCATTTCACTAAATCCAACAATTCCCCTGAAGATAAAAGGGTTTTGTTAAGAGAAGGAGGCAGAGATGGTTGGCCATCATTAGGTAGACTTGCATCTGATTCAGGGTCTAAGTTGGCGTCTGATTCAGGATCTGAGTCGTAATCTGATTCAAGATATGAGCAGTAATTTGATTAAGAATATGATTCGTAATGATCTGAACATTTCAAAAATGGCTCTAGTACGGACTTGGCACTGGGATGATCCCACTCCACCGATCTCAACTTCTTCTCTGGAAGTATAAAGATTTCCTTAAAAAAGGGAGGAGGAAATGGTTGGCCATCATCAAGCAATGGAAGATAGAGAGGAATCCTCTGTAATTTTGAGCAATGATAGATTGTAATCTTTTCAATAGAATCACACACCATTACTCTATTTGCACCACAAATACTTTTCAGTTCCCATAAAAACTGCAATTCCAATATCCTTAATTTGGGAAGAGTAAATTGGATGGTATTACTGTTACTACCACCCATTCTTTCTTCTTCAATGAATTCCATTTCTGATGCTATTATTTCCTCCATTTGGTGACATTCCTTAACAGTTAACACTTCCAAATTTGGGAGGTTACTTTGCACCCAACTACACGTGAACAACCTTTTTATTTGTTCACATCTAAATATATCAATTTCTTTAAGAATAGAAAACATGCCATTTGGCATTGGGATAAACCATGGAAAAAACACCTCTTCTTTTGGGAAATCAACAATGCCATTGTTAATTTTCAATTTCTGAAGATCAGATGGGAACTTGATGCCATTTCTATAGATCGGATGGGAACAAGACAATTCAATGTATTTATCCCATTCGCAGAAACTATAGAAATTTTTATCACCCACACCCACGTCGTATTGAATAAGCTGTTGTCCTCGACTCTGCAAAGCTTGCACAAAAGTATTCAAGTCATTCAAGTCATAAAAGCTCCCTTCAAAGAACTCCAGCTTCTTTAACTCACCTATCTCTTCTCCTTTGACAAATGCAAAACTTAGCCTCAGGTCTCGCAGGCATGAGAATTTTGATAATATTCCACTGGGGATTTCTTCCACCCACAGATACAGATAATTGAGATTTACCAACCTTTCCATCCCATGTGGGAGATTCTTGATTTTTCTGCCTGAAAGATGCAACCTCTTTAAAGCTTCAAGTTTTGAGAAAGATGGCACCTTTTCTAAATAACGGCATCTTCTTAGCAATAACACAGTGAGAGCTTCCAAGTTAGAGATGGAACTTGGTAAAATTGTAAAATTATTCTCAGAAAGGTCAAGAACTTTGAGACCCTTCATGTGCTCAAAGAAACAATCTGGAATACTCACTATTAAGCAATCGGACAACAATAAAGTTGTGAGCATCTGGCATTTTGGTGGTGACATTTGTGATGGAATTCGTAAGTCTCCATTTTTCATCAAGGAAACCTTTTCTAAATCTTCTGTCCATTCTTGCGCATGTGGTATCTCTTTCAATTGTAAACCAGCTCTTACCAAGAATCGTGGCCTCGTGATGCGTAGTGCCATGTCTCTCACGAGGTCATGCAACTTCAAACGTCCGGTAACTTCACCATTTTCTAACAAGCAATTATTTTTGAGTTTATTTAGTATGGCGTACCCCTGATCAAACTCTGCTTGTTGGCTATTCACTTCTTCCACAAGCCCCTCGGCAATCCAAAGTTCTATTAGATTAAATTCAGAGATA
>NW_018402911.1:25477-25565 GCF_002168275.2 Theobroma umbraticum | reverse complement strand
CTCGCTTTAAATGGTTTTATACTCTCATAATTGATTTTAAGTTGAATTTTTTAAAATTTTGGGTTAAAATAGCATATAATTAAATGTC
>NW_018402911.1:25343-25467 GCF_002168275.2 Theobroma umbraticum | reverse complement strand
AATGTGAAGAAAAATGCATTCGTTGGTAAGAAAAGTCCCTTTATAATCACCCATTTCTTCAAAAACCTTGTTACTTGCTTTAAATTGTTTTATAATCTCATAATTGATTTTAAGTTGAAGTTTT
>NW_018402911.1:24706-24959 GCF_002168275.2 Theobroma umbraticum | reverse complement strand
TAGTCACCCATCCTTTTAAAAGCCTTATTACTGACTTTAAATTGTTTTATAATCCCATAATTGATTATAGTTAAATTTTTTTATATTTTTTTTGTTAAAATAGACTATAATTCAATGTCTACATAGAGAAACATGAAGAAAAATACATTCGTTGGCAAGAAAAGTCCCTTTATGGTCACCTATTCTTCAAAAGCCTTACTACTCACTTTAAATTATTTTATAATCTCATAATTGTTTTTAAGTTGAATTTTTT
>NW_018402911.1:24270-24492 GCF_002168275.2 Theobroma umbraticum | reverse complement strand
TTAGAGAAACGTGAAGAAAAATGCATTCGTTGGCAAGCAAAGTTCCTTTATAGTCACTTATTCCTTCAAAAGCCTTTTCACTCGCTTTAAATTATTTTATAGTCTCATAATTGATTTTAAGTTGTATTTTTTTACATTTTTGGTTAAAATAGACTGTAATTGAATGTCTGCCTCAAGAAATATATAGAAAAAGCTATTCTTTGACAAGAAAAGTCCATTTAT
>NW_018402911.1:23832-23946 GCF_002168275.2 Theobroma umbraticum | reverse complement strand
TATAAACTTATAATTGATTTTAAGTTAAATGTTTTTATATTTTTCATTAAAACAGTCTATAATTGAATGCCTATATGAAAAAACGTGTAAAAAAAGCCATTCATGGAGAAGAAA
>NW_018402911.1:23738-23822 GCF_002168275.2 Theobroma umbraticum | reverse complement strand
TAGTCACCCATTCCTTCAAAAGCTTATTACTTTAAATTGTTTTATAATCTCATAATTATTTTAAGTTAAATTTTTTCACATTTT
>NW_018402911.1:23625-23728 GCF_002168275.2 Theobroma umbraticum | reverse complement strand
AGACTATAATTGAAAGTCTGCTTAGCGAAATGTGAAGAAAAGCCCATTCGTTAGCAAGAAAAGTCCCTTTATAGTTACCCATTCCTACAAAAGCTTTATTACT
>NW_018402911.1:23394-23525 GCF_002168275.2 Theobroma umbraticum | reverse complement strand
ATAGTTGAATTTTTTTACATTTTTTTGTTAAAATAGACTATAATTCATATCTACGTAGTGAAACGTGAAGAAAAACGCATTCGTTGGCAAGAAAAGTTCCTTTCTAGTCACCTATTCTTCAAAAGCCTTAC
>NW_018402911.1:22438-23096 GCF_002168275.2 Theobroma umbraticum | reverse complement strand
TTAGAGAAACGTGAAGAAAAATGCATTCGTTGGCAAGCAAAGTTCCTTTATAGTTACCTATTCCTTCAAAAACCTTCTTACTCGCTTTAAATTATTTTATAGTCTCATAATTGATTTTAAGTTTTATTTTTTTACATTTTTAGTTAAAACAGACTGTAATTGAATGCCTGCCTTAAGAAACATATAGAGAAAGCCATTGTTTGACAAGAAAAGTCCATTTATAGTCACCAATTTCTTCAGAAGCTTTATTACTCGCTTTAAATTGTTTTATAATCTCATAATTGATTTTTAGTTAAATTATTTTATATTTTTAGTTAAAATAGACTGTAAGTGAATGTCTACCTTGAGAAACGTGAAAAAAATATATTCATTGATAAGAAAAGTTCATTTATAGTTACCCATTCTTTCAAAAGCCTTACTACTCGCTTTAAATGATTTTATAAACTTATAATTGTTTTTAAGTTAATTTTTTTATATTTTTCATTAAAACAGTCTATAATTGAATGCCTATATTAGGAAACGTGTTAAAAAAGCCATTCATGGAGAAGAAAAGTCCATTTATAGTCACCCATTCCTTCGAAAGCTTATTATTTACTTTAAATTATTTTCTAGTCTCATAATTATTTTTAAGTTAAATTTTTTCACATTTTTGGTTAAA
>NW_018402911.1:22225-22338 GCF_002168275.2 Theobroma umbraticum | reverse complement strand
TTTTATTAAAACAGACTATAATTGAATGTCTACCTCGAGAAACATAAAGAAAAAGTCATTCATTGAGAAAAGAAGTCCATTTATAGTCACCCATCCTTTTAAAAGCCTTATTA
>NW_018402911.1:22079-22215 GCF_002168275.2 Theobroma umbraticum | reverse complement strand
ATTGTTTTATAATCTCATAATTGATTATAGTTGAATTTTTTTATATTTTTTTATTAAAATAGACTATAATTCAATGTCTATATAGAGAAACGTGAAGAAAAATGCATTCGTTGGCAAGAAAAGTCCCTTTATAGTC
>NW_018402911.1:21585-21864 GCF_002168275.2 Theobroma umbraticum | reverse complement strand
TTTAAGTTAAATTTTTTTACATTTTTGGTTAAAACAGACTATAATTCAATGTCTTCTTAGAGAAACGTGAAGAAAAATGCATTCGTTGGCAAGCAAAGTCCCTTTATAGTCACTTATTCCTTCAAAAGCCTTCTTACTCGCTTTAAATTATTTTATAGTCTGATAATTGATTTTAAGTTGTATTTTTTTTACATTTTTGGTTAAAACAGACTGTAATTGAATGTTTGCCTCAAGAAATATATAGAAAAAGCTATTCTTTGACAAGAAAAGTCCATTTAT
>NW_018402911.1:21323-21498 GCF_002168275.2 Theobroma umbraticum | reverse complement strand
TTTTATAATCTCATAATTGATTTTTAGTTGAATTTTTTATATTTTTAGTTAAAATAGACTATAAGTGAATATCTATTTCGAGAAACATGAAAAAAAAATTCATTGATAAGAAAAGTTCATTTATAGTCACCCATTTCTTCAAAAGCCTTACTACTCGCTTTAAATGGTTTTATAA
>NW_018402911.1:21116-21313 GCF_002168275.2 Theobroma umbraticum | reverse complement strand
GATTTTAAGTTAAATGTTTTTATATTTTTCATTAAAACAATATATAATTGAATGCCTATCTGAAAAACGGTGTAAAAAAAGCCATTCATGGAGAAGAAAAGTCCATTTATAGTCCCCCATTCCTTCGAAAGCTTATTACTTACTTTAAATTGTTTTATATTCTCAAAATTATTTTAAGTTAAATTTTTTCACATTTT
>NW_018402911.1:21008-21106 GCF_002168275.2 Theobroma umbraticum | reverse complement strand
AGACTATAATTGAAAGTCTGCTTAGCGAAACGTGAAGAAAAGCCCATTCGTTAGCAAGAAAAGTCCCTTTATAGTTGCCCATTCCTACAAAAGCTTTA
>NW_018402911.1:20534-20872 GCF_002168275.2 Theobroma umbraticum | reverse complement strand
TTTTGCTTAAAACAGACTACAGTTGAGTGCCTACCTCAAGAAACATGTAGAAAAGTCCATTTATAGTCACCCATTTCTTTAAAAGCTTTGTTACTCATTTTAAATTATTTTATAATCTCATAATTGATTTTAAGTCGAAGTTTTTTATATTTTTAGTTAAAACAGACTATAATTGAATGCCTGCCTAATGAAACATATACAAAAAGCTATTTACTGACAAGAAAAGTACATTTATAGTCACCCATTCCTTCAAAAATCTTATTACTTGCTCTAAATTGTTTTATAAGCTCATAATTAATTTTAAGTTAAAGTTTTTTATATTTTTAGTTAAAATAGAC
>NW_018402911.1:20409-20524 GCF_002168275.2 Theobroma umbraticum | reverse complement strand
TGTCTACCCTGAGAAACGTAAAGAAAAAAGAATCCATTAGTAAGAAAAGTCCATTTATAGTTACTTATTCCTTCAAAAGTTAAATTACCTGCTTTAAATTGTTTTATAATCTCAT
>NW_018402911.1:20300-20399 GCF_002168275.2 Theobroma umbraticum | reverse complement strand
AAGTTAAATTTTTTTAAATTTTTAGATTAAACAGACTAGAATTGAATGTCTATTTAGAGAAACATAAAGAAAAAGACATTCATTGACAAGAAAAGTCTA
>NW_018402911.1:20203-20290 GCF_002168275.2 Theobroma umbraticum | reverse complement strand
CCAATTCCTTCAAAAGCCTTATTGCTTGCTTTCAATGGTTTTATAATCGCATAATTGATTTTAAGTTGAGTTTTTTTACAGTTTTTC
>NW_018402911.1:19957-20103 GCF_002168275.2 Theobroma umbraticum | reverse complement strand
TCTCGGGAAACATGTATAAAAAACCATTCATTAAGAAAAAAAGACCATTTATAGCCACCCATTTGGTGAAAAGCATTATTACACGCTTTAAATTGTTTTGTAATCTCATAATTCATTTTAAGTTGAATTCTTTTACATTTTTGGTT
>NW_018402911.1:19726-19947 GCF_002168275.2 Theobroma umbraticum | reverse complement strand
ATAATTGAATGTTTACTTAGAGAAATGTGAAGAAAAATGCATTTTTTGACAAGAAAAGTCTATTCATAGTCGCCAATTCTTTCAAAAGCCTTATTACTTGCTTTAAATTTTTGTATAATATCATAATTAATTTTAAGTTAAATTCTTTTATATTTTTAGTTAAAACAGAAAATAACTGACTGTCAACATTGAGAAACATGAAGAAAAAGGCATTCATTGGT
>NW_018402911.1:19488-19716 GCF_002168275.2 Theobroma umbraticum | reverse complement strand
CATTTATAGTCACCCATTTTTTCAAAAGCCTTATTACGTGCTTTCAATAGTTTTATAATCTTATAATTGATTTTGAGTTAAATTTTTTTAAATTTTTCATTAAAACAGACTATAATTGAAAGCTTGCCTCGAAAAACATGTAGAAAAAGTTATTCATTGAGAAGAAAAGTCCACATATAGTCACCCATTCCTTCAAAAGCCTTATTACTTGCTTTAAATTGTTTTATA
>NW_018402911.1:19361-19478 GCF_002168275.2 Theobroma umbraticum | reverse complement strand
TGATTTTGAGTTGAATTTTTTTATATTTTTTAATAAAAAAAACAATAATAGAACGTCTATCTCGAGAAACATAAAGAAAACTGCATTCATTGGCAAGAAAAGTCCATTTATAGTCAC
>NW_018402911.1:18928-19068 GCF_002168275.2 Theobroma umbraticum | reverse complement strand
GTTGAATTTTTTTACATTCGTGCTTAAAACAGAGTACAATTGAATGCTTGCCTAAAAAAACGTGTGAAAAAAACCTTTTATATAGAAAAAAAAGTTCATTTGTAGTCACCAATTCCTTCAAAAGTCTTATTACCCGATTT
>NW_018402911.1:18776-18896 GCF_002168275.2 Theobroma umbraticum | reverse complement strand
GTTGAATTGTTTTACATTTTTTGAGAAAACAGACAATAATTGAATATCTACCTTAAGAAACAAGAAGAAAACGACATTTATTGGCAAGAAAAGTCCATTTATAGCCACCTATTCTTTCAA
>NW_018402911.1:18681-18766 GCF_002168275.2 Theobroma umbraticum | reverse complement strand
ACTCGCTTTAAATAGTTTTATTATCTCATAATTGATTTTAAGGTAAATATTTTTACACTTTTCATTAAAACAAACTATAATTGAA
>NW_018402911.1:18579-18671 GCF_002168275.2 Theobroma umbraticum | reverse complement strand
AAGAAACGTGTAGAAAAAGCAATTCATTGAGAAAAAAGGTCAATTTATAGTCACCCATTCCTTCAAAAGCCTTATTACTCGCTTTAAATTGT
>NW_018402911.1:18087-18270 GCF_002168275.2 Theobroma umbraticum | reverse complement strand
TTAAATTTTTTATATTTTTTGTTAAAATAGACTATAATTCAATGTCTACTTAGAAAAACCTGAAGAAAAACGCCTTCGTTGGGAACAAAAATCCCTTTATGGTCACCCATTCCTTTAGAAGCCTTATTTCTCGTTTTAATTGTTTATAATCTCATAATTGATTTTAAATTGTATTTTTTTACA
>NW_018402911.1:17815-17926 GCF_002168275.2 Theobroma umbraticum | reverse complement strand
TTTTGGTTAAAATAGATTGCAATTGAATGTCAACCTTGAGAAACGTGAAAAAAATAGATTCATTGATAAGAAAAGTTCATTTATAGTCACTCATTCCTTCAAAAGCCTTAT
>NW_018402911.1:17459-17617 GCF_002168275.2 Theobroma umbraticum | reverse complement strand
TCTTTCATAATCTCATAATTGATTTTAAGTTGAATTTTTTCTACATTTTTGGTTTAAACAAACTATAATTCAAAGTCTACTTAGCGAAAAGTGAAGAAAAGCGTATTCGTTAGTAAGAAAAGTCCCTTTATAGTTACCCATTCCTACGAAAGCTTTAT
>NW_018402911.1:17252-17359 GCF_002168275.2 Theobroma umbraticum | reverse complement strand
TCTCAAGGTAAACATTTAATTATAGTCTATTTTAACCAAAAATGTAAAAAAATTTGACTTAAATCAATTATGAGATTATAAATAATTTAAAGCGAGTAATAAGGCTT
>NW_018402911.1:17107-17242 GCF_002168275.2 Theobroma umbraticum | reverse complement strand
GGATGACTATAAAGGGACTTTTGTAGCCAACGAATGCATTTTTCTTTAGGTTTCTCTAAGTAGATATTGAATTATAGTCTATTTTAACTAAAAATATAAAAAAAATTAACTTAAAATGAATTATGAGATTATAAA
>NW_018402911.1:16980-17094 GCF_002168275.2 Theobroma umbraticum | reverse complement strand
AGTAATAAGGCATTTGAAGGAATGGGTAACTATAAATGGACTTTTCTTGGCAATGAATGGCTTTTTCTTCATATTTCTCAAGGTAGACATTCAATTATAGTCTGTTTTAACCAA
>NW_018402911.1:16385-16497 GCF_002168275.2 Theobroma umbraticum | reverse complement strand
AATAATTTAAAGTGAGTAATAAGGCTTTCGAAGGAATGGGTGACTATGAATGGATTTTTTTTATTAATGAATGGCTTTTTCTATATGTTTCTCAAGGCAAGCATTCAATTAT
>NW_018402911.1:16288-16375 GCF_002168275.2 Theobroma umbraticum | reverse complement strand
AATGAAAAATTATAAAAAAACTCAACTAAAAATCAATTCTGAGATTATAAAATCATTTAAAGCAAGTAATAAGGCTTTTGAAGGAAT
>NW_018402911.1:15842-16278 GCF_002168275.2 Theobroma umbraticum | reverse complement strand
AAATGGACTTTTCTTGCCAATGAATGCCTTTTTCTTCATGTTTCTCTAAGTAAACATTCAATTCTAGTCTGTTTTCACTAAAAATGTAAAACAATTTAACTTAAAATCGATTATGAGATTATAAAACAATTTAAAGCGAGTAATTTGGCTTTTGAAGGAATAGGTGACTATAAATGGACTTTTCTTATCAATGGATTCTTTTTTCTTTACGTTTCTCAGGGTAGACATTCAATTAAAGTCTATTTTAACCAAACATATAAAAAATTCAACTTAAAATTAATTATGAGATTATAAAACAATTTAGAGCAAGTAATAAGGCTTTTGAAGGATTGGGTGACTATAAAAGGACTTTTCTTGTCAGTAAATAGTGTTTTCTACACACTTCATGAGGCAGGCATTCAATTATAGTCTGTTTTAACTAAAAATATAAAAAAAT
>NW_018402911.1:15489-15825 GCF_002168275.2 Theobroma umbraticum | reverse complement strand
ATGAGATTATAAAACAATTTAAAACGAGTAACAAGGCTTTTGAAGAAATGGGTGACAATAAATAGACTTTTCTACTATATCAATGACTTTTTCTACATTTTTTTGAGGTAGGCAATCAATTGTAGTCTGTTTTAAGTAAAAATGTGAAAAAAATCAACTTAAAACCAATTATGAGATCATAAAATTATTTAAAGCGAGTAATAAAGATTTTGAAGGAATGGGTAACTATAAAGGGACTTTTCTTGCTAATGAATGCACTTTTCTTCACGTTTTGCTAAGTAAACTTTCAATTATAGTCTGTTTTAACCAAAAATGTGAAAAAATTTAACTTAAAAA
>NW_018402911.1:15268-15476 GCF_002168275.2 Theobroma umbraticum | reverse complement strand
ATAAAACAATTTAAAGTAAGTAATAAGCTTTCGAAGGAATGGGTGACTATAAATAGAGGCATTCAATTATAATGAATGACTATAAATAGAGGCATTCAATTATAGAGGCATTCAATTTAAAGTCTTCTCAATGAATGACTTTTTCTATACGTTTCCTAATATAGGCATTCAATTATAAACTACTTTAATGAAAAGTATAAAAAAATTC
>NW_018402911.1:15135-15258 GCF_002168275.2 Theobroma umbraticum | reverse complement strand
CAATTATAAGTTCATAAAACCATTTAAAGCGAGTAGTAAGGCTTTTAAAGGAATAGGTGACTACAAATAAACTTTTCTTACCAATGAATCCATTTTTTTCACGTTTCTTAAGGTAGACATTCA
>NW_018402911.1:14577-14957 GCF_002168275.2 Theobroma umbraticum | reverse complement strand
AAAATCAATTATGAGATTATAAAATAATTTAAAGCGAGTAATAAGGCTTTAGAAGGAATTGGTGACTATAAATGGACTTTTCTTGTCAAAGAATGACTTTTCTACATGTTTCTTGAGGCAGACATTTAATTACAGTCTGTTTTGACCAAAAATGTAAAAAAATATAACTTAAAATCATTTATAAGGTTATAAAACAATTTAAAGCGAGTAATAAGGCTTTTGGAGGAATGGGTGACTATAAAAGGACTTTTCTTGCCAACGAATGCATTTTTCTTCATATTTCTCTAAGTAAATATTAAATTATTGTCTATTTTAGCCTAAAATATAAAACAAATCTAACTTAAAATTAATTATGAGATTATAAAACAATTTAAAGTGAG
>NW_018402911.1:14392-14567 GCF_002168275.2 Theobroma umbraticum | reverse complement strand
TTTGAAGGAATGGGTGACTATAAAGGGACTTTTCTTGCCAACGAATGCTTTTTTCTTCATATTTCTCTAAGTAGACACTGAATTATAGTCTGTTTAATATAAAATATAAAAAAATTTAACATAAAATTAATTATGAGATTATAAAATAATTTAAAACGAGTAATAAGGCTTTTGA
>NW_018402911.1:14137-14292 GCF_002168275.2 Theobroma umbraticum | reverse complement strand
AACACATTCGTTGGTAACAAAAGTCCCATTATAGTCACCCATTCCTTCAAAAGCTTTATTACTCGCTTTAATTGTTTATAATCTCATAATTGATATTAAGTTGATTTTTTTTACATTTTTGGTTAAAATAGACTATAATTAAATGTTTACCTTGA
>NW_018402911.1:13888-14127 GCF_002168275.2 Theobroma umbraticum | reverse complement strand
GAAAAAGGCATTCATTGGTAAGAAAGGTCCATTTATAGTCACCCATTCCTTCAAAAGCCATATTATTCATTTTAAATTATTTTATAAACTCATAATTGATTTTAAATTAAATTTTTGTATATTTTTCATTAAAATAGACTATAATTGAATGTCTGTTTCAAGAAATGTGCAAAAAAAGCCATTCATCGAGAAGAAAAGTCCATTTATATTCACTGATTTCTTCAAAAGCCTTATTACTC
>NW_018402911.1:13724-13878 GCF_002168275.2 Theobroma umbraticum | reverse complement strand
ATTTTATAATCTCATAATTAATTTAAAGTTAAATTTTTTTATATTTTATATTAAACAAACTATAATTCAATGTCTACTTAGAGAAATATGAAGAAAAACACATTCGTTGGCAAGAAAAGTCCCTTTATAGTCACTCATTCCTTCAAAAGCCTTA
>NW_018402911.1:13406-13714 GCF_002168275.2 Theobroma umbraticum | reverse complement strand
TAAATTGTTTTATAATCTCATAATTAATTTTAAGTTAGATTTTTTTATATTTTAGGCTAAAACAGACTATAATTTAATATTTACTTAGAGAAATATGAAGAAAAATACATTCGTTGGCAAGAAAAGTCCTTTTATAGTCACGCATTCCTCCAAAAGCCTTATTACTCGTTTTAAATTCTTTTATAACCTCATAATTGATTTTAAGTTATATTTTTTTACATTTTTGGTCAAAAAAGATTGTAATTGAATGTCTGCCTCAAGAAACATGTAGAAAAAGTCATTCTTTGACAAGAAAAGTCCATTTATAG
>NW_018402911.1:13020-13143 GCF_002168275.2 Theobroma umbraticum | reverse complement strand
TTTTATGAACTTATAATTGATTTTAAGTTGAATTTTTTTATACTTTTCATTAAAATAGTTTATAATTGAATGCCTATATTAGGAAATGTATAGAAAAAGCCATTCATTGAGAAGAAAAGTCCA
>NW_018402911.1:12799-13010 GCF_002168275.2 Theobroma umbraticum | reverse complement strand
CCCATTCCTTCGAAAGCTTATTACTTACTTTAAATTGTTTTATAATCTCATAACTATTTTTAAGTTAAATTTTTTCACATTTTTGGTTAAAACAGACTAAAATTGAAAGTTTACTTAGTGAAATGTGAAGAAAAGTGCATTCGTTAGTAAGAAAAGTCCTTTTATAGTTACCCATTCCTTCAAAATCTTTATTACTCGCTTTAAATAATTT
>NW_018402911.1:12255-12789 GCF_002168275.2 Theobroma umbraticum | reverse complement strand
TAATTGCTTTTAAGTTGAATTTTGTTACATTTTTACTTAAAACAGACTACAATTGATTGCCTACCTCAAAAAAAATGTAGAAAAAGCCATTGATATAGTAAAAAAGTCTATTTATAGTCACCCATTTCTTCAAAAGCCTTGTTATTCGTTTTAAATTGTTTTATAATCTCATAATGGATTTTCAGCTAAATTGTTTTACATTTTTAGTTAAAACAGACTATAATTGAATGCCTACCTCATGAAGTGTGTAGAAAAAACTATTTACTGACAAGAAAAGTCCTTTTAGAGTCACCCAATTCTTCAAAAGCCTTATTACTCGCTCTAAATTGTTTTATAATCTCATAATTAATTTTAAGTTGAATTGTTTTATATGTTTAGTTAAAATAGACTTTAATTGAATGTCTACCCTGAGAAATGTAAAGAAAAAAGAATCCATTGGTAAGAAAAGCCCATTTATAGTCACCTATTTCTTCAAAAGCCAAATTACTTGCTTTAAATGATTTTATAATCTCAGAATTGATTTTAAGTTGAGTT
>NW_018402911.1:12123-12245 GCF_002168275.2 Theobroma umbraticum | reverse complement strand
TTTTCATTAAAACAATCTATAATTGAATGCTTGCCTTGAGAAACATGTTGAAAAAGCCATTCATTAATAAAAAAAAATCCATTCATAGTCACCAATTCCTTCGAAAGCCTTATTACTCACTT
>NW_018402911.1:12045-12113 GCF_002168275.2 Theobroma umbraticum | reverse complement strand
TGTAATCTCATAATTGATTTTAAGTTCAAATTTTTTATGTTTTTGGTTAAAACATACTATAATTGAAT
>NW_018402911.1:11949-12035 GCF_002168275.2 Theobroma umbraticum | reverse complement strand
AGAAACATGAAGAAAAAGCCATTCATTGAAAAGCGAAGTCCGTTTATAGTCACCATTCCTTTAAAAGCCTTATTACTCACTTTAAA
>NW_018402911.1:11864-11939 GCF_002168275.2 Theobroma umbraticum | reverse complement strand
ATCTCATAATTGATTTTAAGTTGTATTTTTTTTACATTTTTGATTAAAATAGACAATAATTCAATGTCGACTTAG
>NW_018402911.1:11701-11854 GCF_002168275.2 Theobroma umbraticum | reverse complement strand
AGAAAAACGCATTCGTTGGCAAGAAAAGTCCCTTTATAGTTACCCATTCCTTCGAAAGCCTTACTACTCGCTTTAAAATGTTTTATAATCTCATAATTAATTTCAAGTCAATTTTTTTTACATTTTTGGTTAAAACAGACTATAATTGAATGT
>NW_018402911.1:11005-11168 GCF_002168275.2 Theobroma umbraticum | reverse complement strand
TAATTGATTTTAAGTTGAATTTTTTAACATTTTTGGTTAAAATAGACTATAATTGAATGTTTACCTTAAGAAATGTGAAGAAAAAAGTATTCATTGGTAAGAAAAGTCCATTTATAGTCACCAATTCCTTCAAAAGCCTTCTTATTCGTTTTAAATGGTTTTA
>NW_018402911.1:10763-10918 GCF_002168275.2 Theobroma umbraticum | reverse complement strand
GATTCTAAGTTGAATTTTTGTATATTTTTCATTAAAATAGACTATAATTGAATGTCTGTCTCAAGAAACCTATAGAAAAAACTATTTATTGAGAAGAAAAGTCCATTCATATTCACCCATTCCTTCAAAAGCATTATTACTCGCTTTAAATTATT
>NW_018402911.1:10597-10753 GCF_002168275.2 Theobroma umbraticum | reverse complement strand
ATAATTGATTTTAAGTTGAATTTTTTTACACTTTTGATTAAAAGAAACTATAATTCAATGTGTACTTAGAGAAACGTAAAGAAAAACGTATTTGTTGGCAAGAAAAGTCCCTTTATAGTCATCAATTTCTTCAAAAGCCTTATTACTCATTTTAAA
>NW_018402911.1:10519-10587 GCF_002168275.2 Theobroma umbraticum | reverse complement strand
ATCTCATGATTGATTTTAAGTTAAATTTTTTTACATTTTTGGTTAAAATAGACTATAATTCAATGTCT
>NW_018402911.1:10379-10509 GCF_002168275.2 Theobroma umbraticum | reverse complement strand
ACCTGAAGAAAAACGCCTTCGTTGGGAACAAAAGTCCCTTTATAGTCACCCATTCCTTCAGAAGCCTTATTACTCACTTTAATTGTTTATAATCTCATAATTGATTTTAAGTTGTATTTTTTTACATTTT
>NW_018402911.1:9929-10277 GCF_002168275.2 Theobroma umbraticum | reverse complement strand
GCCTTATTACTCGGTTTGAATTGTTTTATAATCTCATAATTGATTTTAAGTTGATTTTTTTTATTTTTTTGGTTAAAATAGACTGCAATTGAATGTCAACCTTGAGAAACATGAAAAAAATAGATTCATTGGCAAGAAAAGTTCATTTATAGTCACCATTCCTTCAAAAGCCTCACTACTCGCTTTAACTGGTTTTATAAACTTATAATTGGTTTTAAGTTGAGTTTTTTTATATTTTCATTAAAACAGTCTATAATTGAATGCCTAACTTAGGAAACATATTGAAAAAGTCACTCATTGAGAAGAAAAGTCCATTTATAGTCACCCATTCCTTCGAAAGCTTATTAC
>NW_018402911.1:9519-9789 GCF_002168275.2 Theobroma umbraticum | reverse complement strand
GTTAGTAAGAAAAGTCCCTTTATAGTTACCCATTCCTACGAAAGCTTTATTACTTGCTTTAAATTATTTTATGATCTTATAATTGGTTTTAAGTTGAATTTTTTTACATTTTTGCTTAAAACAGACTACAATTGAGTGCCTATCTCGAGAAATATGTTGAAAAAGTCATTGATATAGTAGAAAAGTTCATTTATAGCCACCCATTTCTTCAAAAACCTTGTTACTCATTTTAAATTGTTTTATAATCTCATAATTGATTTTAAGTTGAAT
>NW_018402911.1:9172-9406 GCF_002168275.2 Theobroma umbraticum | reverse complement strand
AAAAGTTATTTACTAACAAGAAAAGTCCTTTTATAGTCACCCATTCCTTCAAAAACCTTATTACTTGCTCTAAATTGTTTTATAACCTCATAATTAATTTTAAGTTGAATTTTTTTATGTTTTTGATTAAAATAGACTATAATTAAATGTCTACCTGGCAAACGTAAAGAAAAAAGAATCCATTGGTAAGAAAAGTCTATTTATAGTCACCTATTTCTTCAAAAGCTAAATTAC
>NW_018402911.1:9027-9162 GCF_002168275.2 Theobroma umbraticum | reverse complement strand
TTATTTTATAATCTCATAATTGATTTTAAGGTAAATTTTTTTACATTTTTGGTTAAAACAGATTAAAATTGAATGTTTACTTAGAGAAACGTGAAGAAAAAGGCATTCATTGGTAAGAAAAGTCCATTTATAGTC
>NW_018402911.1:8782-9011 GCF_002168275.2 Theobroma umbraticum | reverse complement strand
GCCTTATTACTTACTTTAAATGGTTTTATAACCTCATAATTGATTTTAAGTTGAGTTTTTTTATAATTTTTAATTTAAACAATCTATAATTGAATGCTTGTCTCGAGAAACATGCAGAAAAAGTAATTCACTAACAAGAAAAGTCCATTCATAGTCACCCATTCTTTCGAAAGCCTTATTACTTTCTTTAAATTATTTTATAATCTCATAATTGATTTTAAGTTGAATT
>NW_018402911.1:8631-8772 GCF_002168275.2 Theobroma umbraticum | reverse complement strand
TTTGGTTAAAACTGACTATAATTGAATGTCTACCTCGAGAAACAAGAAGAAAAAGCCATTCATTGAGAAGAGAAGTCCATTTATAGTCACCCATACCTTTAAAAGCCTTATTACTCACATTAAATTATTTTATAATCTCAT
>NW_018402911.1:8431-8621 GCF_002168275.2 Theobroma umbraticum | reverse complement strand
AAGTTGAATTTTTTCTACATTTTTGGTTAAATAGATAATAATTCAATGTCTACTTAGAGAAACGTGAAGAAAAACACATTCATTGGCAAGAAAAGCCCCTTTATAGTTACCTATTCCTTTAAAAACCTTATTACTCGCTTTCAATTATTTTATAATCTCACATTTGATTTTAAGTTGAATTTTTTTATAT
>NW_018402911.1:8306-8421 GCF_002168275.2 Theobroma umbraticum | reverse complement strand
AATAGACTGTAATTGAATGTCTACCTCGAAAAACGTAAAAAAAATAGATTCATTGGTAAGAAAAGTTCATTTATAGTCACACATTCCCTCAGAAGCCTTATTACTCACTTTAAAT
>NW_018402911.1:8153-8296 GCF_002168275.2 Theobroma umbraticum | reverse complement strand
TCTCATAATTGATTTTAAGCTGAATTTGTTTTATATTTTTGGTTAAAATAGACAATAACTCAATGTCTACTTAAAGAAACTTGAAGAAAAACGTATTCGTTGGCAAGAAAAGTCCCTTTATAGTTACCCATTCCTTCAAAAGC
>NW_018402911.1:7989-8143 GCF_002168275.2 Theobroma umbraticum | reverse complement strand
ACTTTAAATTATTTTATAATCTCATAATTAATTTTAAGCTAAATTTTTTTTACATTTTTGGTTAAAATAGACAATAACTCAATGTCTACTTAGAGAAACCTGAAGAAAAACGCATTCGTTGGTAAGAAAAGTCCCTTTATAGTTACCCATTCCT
>NW_018402911.1:7786-7963 GCF_002168275.2 Theobroma umbraticum | reverse complement strand
TTATAATCTCATAATTGATTTTGAGTTGAATTTTTTTACATTTTTAGTTCAAATAGACTATAATTGAATATTTACCTGGAGAAATGTGAAGAAAAAGACATTCTTTGGTAAAAAAAGTCCATTTATAGTCACCCATTCTTTCAAAAGCCTTATTATTCATTTTAAATAGTTTTATAA
>NW_018402911.1:7644-7776 GCF_002168275.2 Theobroma umbraticum | reverse complement strand
GATTCTAAGTTGAATTTTTGTATATTTTTCATTAAAACAGACTATAATTGAATGCCTATCTCAAGAAACCTATAGAAAAAGTCATTCATTGAGAAGAAAAGTCTATTTATATTCACCCATTCCTTCAAAAGC
>NW_018402911.1:7456-7634 GCF_002168275.2 Theobroma umbraticum | reverse complement strand
ACTTTAAATTATTTTATAATCTCATAATTGATTTTAAGGTGAACTTTTTTACATTTTTTATTAAAACAGACCATAAATCAATGTCTACTTAGAAAAATGTGAAGAAAAACGTATTCATTGGTAAGCAAAGTTCCTTTATAGTCATTCATTCCTTCAAAAGCCTTATTACTCACTTTAA
>NW_018402911.1:7323-7446 GCF_002168275.2 Theobroma umbraticum | reverse complement strand
AATCTCATAATTGATTTTAAGTTGAATTTTTTATATTTTTGTTTAAAACAGACTATAATTCAATGTCTGCTTAGAGAAACTTGAAGAAAAACGCATTCGTTGGCAACAAAAGTCCCTTTATAG
>NW_018402911.1:7204-7307 GCF_002168275.2 Theobroma umbraticum | reverse complement strand
AAGCCTTATTACTCGCTTTAAGTTGTTTACAATCTCATAATTGATTTTAAGTTAAAATTTTTTACATTTTTGGTTAAAATAGACTATAATTGAATGTTTGCCT
>NW_018402911.1:7013-7194 GCF_002168275.2 Theobroma umbraticum | reverse complement strand
GAAGAAAAAGGCATTCATTGGTAAGAAAGGTCTATTTGTAGTGACCCATTTCTTCAAAAGCCTTATTATTCGTTTCAAATGGTTTTATAAACTCATAATTGATTTTAAGTTTAATATTTGTATATATTTCATTAAAACCGACTATAATTGAATGCTTATCTCAAGAAACCTGTAGAAAAAG
>NW_018402911.1:6793-7003 GCF_002168275.2 Theobroma umbraticum | reverse complement strand
AGAAGAAAAGTCTATTTATATTCACTCATTCCTTCGAAAGCCTTGTTACTCGTTTTACATTATTTTATAATCTCATAATTAATTTTAAGCTGAATGTTTTTATATTTTTAACTAAAACAGACTATAATTCAATGTCTACTTAGAGCAACGTGAAGAAAAACGTATTTGTTGGCAAGAAAAGTCCCTTTATAGTCACCCATTCTTTCAAAA
>NW_018402911.1:6593-6783 GCF_002168275.2 Theobroma umbraticum | reverse complement strand
TCACTTTAAATTATTTTATAATCTCATAATTGATTTTAAGTAGGATATTTTTTATATTTTAAGCTAAAATAGACTATAATTCAAAATCTACTCAGAGAAATATGAAGGAAAATGCTTTCGTTGGCAAGAAAAGTCTTTTTATATTCACCCATTCCTCCAAAAGCCTTATTACTCGCTTTAAATTGTTTTA
>NW_018402911.1:6144-6268 GCF_002168275.2 Theobroma umbraticum | reverse complement strand
TGGTTAAAACAAACTATAATTCAATGTCTACTTTGAGAAACGTGAAGAAAAATACTTTTGTTGGCAAGAAAAGTTCCTTTATAGTCACCCATTCCTTCAAAAGCCTTATTACTTACTTTAAATT
>NW_018402911.1:6008-6134 GCF_002168275.2 Theobroma umbraticum | reverse complement strand
CTCATAATTGATTTTAAGTTGAATTTTTTTATATTTTAGGTTAAAATAGACTATAATTGAATTTCTATCTCGAGAAACATGAAGAAAAAGGCAATCATTGCCAAGAAAAGTCTACTTACAGTCACC
>NW_018402911.1:5745-5908 GCF_002168275.2 Theobroma umbraticum | reverse complement strand
GATAACAAGGTTTTTGAAGAAATGGGTGACTATAAATGGACTTTTCGACTATATGAATGGCTTTTTTTTACGTCTTTCTAGAGCAAGGTACTTAATTGTAGTCTGTTTTAAGCAAAAAAGTAAAAAAATTCAACTTAAAACCAATTATGAGATCATAAAATAA
>NW_018402911.1:5629-5735 GCF_002168275.2 Theobroma umbraticum | reverse complement strand
GTAATAAAGCTTTTGTAGGAATGGGTAACTATAAAGGGACTTTTTTTGCTAACGAATGTGCTTTTCTTCATGTTTCGCTAAGTAGACTTTCAATTATAGTCTGTTT
>NW_018402911.1:5540-5619 GCF_002168275.2 Theobroma umbraticum | reverse complement strand
TGTGAAAAAATTTAACTTAAAAACAATTATAAGATTATAAAACAATTTAAAGTATGTAATAAGCTTTCGAAGGAATGGG
>NW_018402911.1:5250-5530 GCF_002168275.2 Theobroma umbraticum | reverse complement strand
TGGACTTTTCTTCTCAATGAATGAATTTTTTTATACCTTTCCTAAGTTAGGGATTCAATTATAGACTATTTTAATAAAAAATATTAAAAAATTCAACTTAAAATCAATTATCAGTTTATAAAACCATTTAAAGCAAGTAGTAAGGTTTTTAAAGGAATGGGTGACTATAAATGAACTTTTCTTACCAATGAATCTATTTTTTTCACGTTTCTCAAGGTTGACATTCAATTACAGTCTATTTTAACAAAAAATATAAAAAAATTCAACTTAAAATCAATTA
>NW_018402911.1:4955-5089 GCF_002168275.2 Theobroma umbraticum | reverse complement strand
ATAAATGGACTTTTCTTGTCCAAGAATGACTTTTTCTACATGTTTCTTGAGGAAAGCAATCAATTATAGTCTCTTTTAAACAAAAATGTAAAAAAATACAACTTAAAATCAATTATGAGATTATAAACAATTAA
>NW_018402911.1:4848-4936 GCF_002168275.2 Theobroma umbraticum | reverse complement strand
AAAGGAATGGGTGACTATAAAGGGACTTTTGTTGCCAACGAATGCATTTTTCTTTAGGTTTCTCTAAGTAGACATTGAATTATAGTCT
>NW_018402911.1:4737-4838 GCF_002168275.2 Theobroma umbraticum | reverse complement strand
AAAATATAAAAAAATTTAACTTAAAATCAATCATGAGATTATATAATCATTTAAAGTGAGTAATAAGGCTTTTGAAAGAATGGGTGACTATAAAGGGACTT
>NW_018402911.1:4149-4384 GCF_002168275.2 Theobroma umbraticum | reverse complement strand
CTACAGGTTTCTTTAGATAGGCATTCAATTATAGTCTGATTTAATGAAAAATATACAAAAATTCAACTTAAAATCAATTATGAATTTACAAAACTATTTAAAATGAATAATAAGGCTTTTGAAGGAATGAGTGACTATAAATGGACCTTTCTTATCAATGAATGCCTTTTTCTTCACAATTCTCAAGGTAAACATTCAATTATAGTTTATTTTAACAAAAAATGTAAAAAAATTC
>NW_018402911.1:3952-4139 GCF_002168275.2 Theobroma umbraticum | reverse complement strand
CAATTATGAGATTATAAACAATTAAAGCGAGTAATAAGGCTTTCGAAAGAATGAGTGACTATAAAGGGACTTTTGTTATCAACGAATGCGTTTTTCTTTAGGTTTCTCTATGTAGACATTGAATTATAGTTTCTTTTAACCAAAAATGTAAAAAAAATCAACTTAAAATGAATTATGAGATTATAAA
>NW_018402911.1:3770-3852 GCF_002168275.2 Theobroma umbraticum | reverse complement strand
AATGTAAAAAAATACCACTTAAAATCAATTATCAGATTATAAAATAATTTAAAGTAAGCGATAAGGGTTTTGAAGGAATAGG
>NW_018402911.1:3668-3760 GCF_002168275.2 Theobroma umbraticum | reverse complement strand
TAGACTTTTCTTACCAATGAATTCTTTTTTTTTTACGTTTCTTAAGGTCGACATTTAGTTATAGCCTATTTTAACCAAAAATATAAAAAAAA
>NW_018402911.1:3471-3644 GCF_002168275.2 Theobroma umbraticum | reverse complement strand
TATAAACAATTAAAGCAAGTAATAAGGCTTTTGAAGGAATGAGCGACTATAAAGAGACTTTTGTTGCCAACAAATACGTTTTTCTTTAGGTTTCTCTATGTAGACATTGAATTATAGTTTGTTGTAACAAAAAATATAAAAAAATTCAACTTAAAATCAATTATGAGATTATA
>NW_018402911.1:2836-3013 GCF_002168275.2 Theobroma umbraticum | reverse complement strand
TATAGTCTATTTTAACTAAAAATGTAAAAAAATTCAACTTAAAAGTAATTATGAGATTATAAACAATTAAAGCAAGTAATAAGGCTTTTGAAGGAATAGGTGACAATAAAGGGACTTTTGTTACCAATGAATGCATTTTTCTTCAGGTATCTCTAAGTAGACATTGAATTATAGTCT
>NW_018402911.1:2748-2826 GCF_002168275.2 Theobroma umbraticum | reverse complement strand
AAAATGTATAACAATTCAACTGAATATCTATTATGATATTATAAAACCTGTTAAAGCTAGTAATAAGGCTTTTGAAGG
>NW_018402911.1:2540-2666 GCF_002168275.2 Theobroma umbraticum | reverse complement strand
GTTTTGACAAAAAATACAAAAAAAATCTACTTCAAATCAATTATGAGATTATAAAACAATTTAAAATAAGTTATAAGGCTTTTGAAGGAATGGGTAACTATAAAGGGACTTTTCTTACCAACGAAT
>NW_018402911.1:2310-2440 GCF_002168275.2 Theobroma umbraticum | reverse complement strand
AGTAATAAGGCTTTTGAAGGTATAGGTGACTATAAATAGACTTTTTTTGCCAATGAATGCTTTTCTCTTTACATTTTTTAAGGTAAACATTAAATTATGGTCTGTTTTAATCAAAAATGTAAAAAAATTC
>NW_018402911.1:2205-2300 GCF_002168275.2 Theobroma umbraticum | reverse complement strand
CAATTATCAAATTATAAAACCATTTAAAGCGAGTAATACGGCTTTTGAAGAAATGAGTGGCTATAAATGGACTTTTCTTGACAATGAATGGCTTT
>NW_018402911.1:2125-2195 GCF_002168275.2 Theobroma umbraticum | reverse complement strand
TTCTCGAGGCAGACATTCTATTATAGTATGTTTTAATAAAAAATTTAACTTAAAATTAATTATGAGATTA
>NW_018402911.1:1956-2115 GCF_002168275.2 Theobroma umbraticum | reverse complement strand
TAAAGCGAGTAATAACACTTTTGAAGGAATGGGTGAATATAAAGGGATTTTTCTTGTCAACCAATGTGTTTTTCTTCATGTTTCTCTAAGTAGACATTGAATTACAGTCTGTTTTAATCAAAAATGTAAAAAAATTTATTTTAAAATCAATTATGAGAT
>NW_018402911.1:1811-1937 GCF_002168275.2 Theobroma umbraticum | reverse complement strand
AGTAATAAGGCTTTTGAAGGAATGGGTGACTATAAAGGGACTTTTCTTGACAACAAATGCATTTTTCTCCACGTTTCTCTAAGTCGACACTAAATTATAGTCTGTTTTAATGAAAAATGTAAAACA
>NW_018402911.1:1615-1801 GCF_002168275.2 Theobroma umbraticum | reverse complement strand
AAATCAATTATGAGTATAAAAAACAATTTAAAGCGAATAATAAAGCTTTTGAAGGAATGAATGACTATAAAGGGACTTTTTTTGCCAACGAATGCATTTTTCTTCACGTTACTCTAAATAGAAATTGAATTATAGTCTGTTTTAGTAAAAAATATAAAAAAAATTCAACTTAAAATCAATTATGAG
>NW_018402911.1:1514-1605 GCF_002168275.2 Theobroma umbraticum | reverse complement strand
AATTTAAAGCGAGTAATAAGGCTTTTGAAGGAATTGGTGAATATAAATGGATTTTTCTTGCCAATGAATACCTTTTTCTTAACGCTTCTCT
>NW_018402911.1:1410-1504 GCF_002168275.2 Theobroma umbraticum | reverse complement strand
TGAATTATAGTCTGTTTTAACCAAAAATGTGAAAAAATTTAACTTAAATCAATAATGAGATTATAAAATAATTTAAAGCGAGTAATAAGGCTTT
>NW_018402911.1:1270-1391 GCF_002168275.2 Theobroma umbraticum | reverse complement strand
AAAGGGACTTTTCTTGCCAACGAATGTGTTTTTCTTCATGTTTTTCTAAGTAGACATTGAATTATAGTTTGTTTTAACTAAAAATGTAAAAAAATCCAACTTAAAATAAATTATAAGATTA
>NW_018402911.1:827-1012 GCF_002168275.2 Theobroma umbraticum | reverse complement strand
TTATAAAACAATTTAAAGCGAGTAATAAGACTTTTGAAAGAATAGGTGACTATAAATGAACTTTTCTTGCCAATTAATACCTTTTTGTTTACGTTTCTCGAGGTAAACATTCAATTACAATCTGTTTTAACAAAAACTATAAAAAAATTTAATTTAAAATCAATTATGAGCTTATAAGACAATTT
>NW_018402911.1:706-817 GCF_002168275.2 Theobroma umbraticum | reverse complement strand
ATAAGACTTTTGAAAGAATGGGTGACTATAAATGGACTTTTCTTACTTATGAATGTATTTTTCTTCGTGTTTCTCAAGGTAAGCATTCAATTATAGTCTGTTTTATCCAAA
>NW_018402911.1:162-248 GCF_002168275.2 Theobroma umbraticum | reverse complement strand
TACCAACAAATGTATTTTTCTTCACGTTTCTCTAAGTAGATATTCAATTATAGTATGTTTTAACAAAAATATAAAAAAATTCAACT
>NW_018402911.1:0-84 GCF_002168275.2 Theobroma umbraticum | reverse complement strand
TTTCTTCTCAATGAGTGGCTTTTCTACATATTTTCTGGGGTAGACATTCAATTATTGTCTGTTTTAATAAAAAATGTAAAAAAA
>NW_018402910.1:1004-1375 GCF_002168275.2 Theobroma umbraticum | reverse complement strand
AAGTCTTATTACTCGCTTTAAATAGTTTTATAATCTCATAATTAATTTTAAGTTTTATTTTTTTGACTTTTTTTGTTAAAACAGATTATAATTGGGTATGTACATTAAGAAACATGAAGACAAAGGCATTTATTGGCAAAAACGTCCATTTATAGTTACTCATTCCTTTAAAAGCCTTATTACCGAATTTAAGTGGTTTTATAATCTCAAAATTGATTTTATATTCATCTTTTTACATATTTATTTAAAAAAGACTATAATTGAATTTTTGCCTTGAGAAACGTGAAAAAAAGGTATTTATTGGCAAAAAAAATCCATTTATGGTCTCTTATTCCTTCGAAAGCCTTATTACTTGCTTTAAATGATTTTAT
>NW_018402910.1:847-994 GCF_002168275.2 Theobroma umbraticum | reverse complement strand
TTGATTTTAAGTTCAATTTTTTTTTTACATTTTTAGTTAAAATAGACCATAATTGAATGTTTACCTCAAAAAACATGAAGAAAAAAAATTCATTGGCAAGAAAAGTCCATTTATACTCTCTCGTTCTTTCAAAAGCCTTATTACTCG
>NW_018402910.1:0-837 GCF_002168275.2 Theobroma umbraticum | reverse complement strand
CTTTATAATCTCATAATTGATTTTATGTTTAATTTTTTTAATATTTTTAGTTAAAATAGGTTATAATTGAATGTCTACCTCATGAAATGTGAAGAAAAAATATTCATTAGTAGGAAAAGTCCATTTATAATCTCTCAATCCTTCAAAAGCCTTATTACTCGCTTTAAATGTTTTTATTATCTTATAATTGATTTTAAGTTGAATTTATTTACACTTTTGATTTGAACAGACTATAATTAAATGTTGACCTTCAAAAACATGAAGAAAAAGCATTCATTGCCAAGAAAAGTCTATTTATAGTCTCCCATTCCTTTAAAAGCCTAATTATTTGCTTTAAATGATTTTATAATCTCATAATTGATTTTAGGCACAATAGTTTTTACTTTTTTGGTTAAAACAGATTATAATTGAATGTCTACATTGAGAAATGTGAAAGAAAAGGCATTCATCAATAGGAGAAGTCCATTTATAGTCACTCATTCCTTCAAAAGCCTTATTATCGACTTTAAATAGTTTTATTATCTAAATATTGATTTTATTTTTAATTTTTTTCCATTCTTGGTTAAAACAGACTATAATTGAATGTCTACCTCAAGAAACGCAAAAAAAAAAAGTATTCATTGGAAAGAAAAGTTTATTTATAGTCACCCATTCTTTTAAAAGCTTTATTACCCGCTTTAAATAGTTTTATATCTCAAAATTGATTTTATGTTCATTTTTTTGCATTTTTAGTAAAAACACATAATAATTGAATGTCTACCTTCAGAAACGTGGAGAAAAAAATATTCATTAGCAAGAAAAGTCTATTTATAGTCTCCCATTCCTTCAAAAGCCTTA
>NW_018402909.1:0-3391 GCF_002168275.2 Theobroma umbraticum | reverse complement strand
GACCGAAACCGACCGAAACCGACTTTCTAAAAAACCGACCGAAACCGGCTTTATATCACTGCAATTCGGTCGGTTATATCTCAAGAATTTTTGGTCGGTTTTGATGAAAAACCGACCCGAAACCGACCGAAACCGACCCATGCTCACCCCTAGCAATTATATCTGGTTTCTTACTATAAAATGTAAAAAGTAGATGAACTTAAAACTCTTCTTGGAGAAGATGCAAAAAAGTTTTAACCACAGCCAATTACACAAAAGAGAACACATATGACCACAGCAGCATGATAGACCAAGAGGGGCAGCCTGTGTAATCGACATACATTTAAACATGTCAAACATCTGTAAGATGCATATGCTGAGTATTGCATAACAGTTCATCATACAAAAACAGATTAGGTCAAGGAGTCAGGTTAGAAACAAAATCATATTTAGGTGTAGAAATGATAACATATAATTGGCCAAACCTTTAATGCTTCTAAAGTGGTTCCCAAATAGTACATGATAACTGAAGAATGAGGATTAATCTGATAAGCTTGGCGAAAATGGTGCACAGCAAATTCAAATTTCTCTTGGCGAAGATATATCATCCCAAGACCATACCATGACTTATAATGTCTTGCATCTACACGGAGAGCTCTCTGGTAGCACTCCACTCCATCTCTATAGTCCTCCATAGTAACATGCCTGCAAAGAGATTACTAGATGATGGAATCCCCTTTTTCTTTTCTTCAAAGTCATTAATTAATGGAGAAGTCTCAGATGCCAAATCATACTCATGACCAGAAAGAGTGTGAGCATATGCAAATCTAGAATTCAGCTGCACAGCTCGCCGAAAACTTTTGAGTGCAGTTTCATGATCCTTCTGCAGACTGTAGCAGTTTCCAATAGCACACCTGCAATAGGCATTCCATAACAAAAACTAGCATGAATGACAAAAACTTTGATACAGCTTAATTTAAGAATGTATGCAATCCACTCCCAATATACATTTCTGTAATATAATGGGTAAAGCTTTTGTCCTTTTTATTGTTGCAAGTAGAAACCTCCCCTTCTCATCTCCCCCACCCCCCCAAAAAACTATTTATTTAAAAAAGAAAAAAGAGATTGCTGAGGAAGAAATACTCAGTGAAACACCTTCCTCATTTTTACCCTTGTAACTAAACAAAGCATGGTACACAGAACAGATACCCTTCCCAAAAGGGAAGCAAAACTATACCATAACAAGGATTCCAAAAAACAATAAACAAAAAATAGTTAACTGATTACAAACTTGCAATTGTCAGAATGAGTCATTAGAAATATTTGCACAGTTTTTGTTTATTTTTCAGGAAAGATTAGTGCAAATAGCTATTATATGCTGATGGCACTAGAAGCCAAACCTCAATGCATTGGGAGTAAATTATGAACACAAACAGCAGAAAAGTGCTTAGTTGAAACATGCATGGAGTTTAATAACATGTTTTAACTGTTTTAGAGCCTCATTCTACACAGGACTACCCAAGTTACCAGGATTGTGGAGCAAAACGGTCAACTGATATCAGCTCCTGAGCTAGGTATTTCAATTTCATATCTTCCTTCAAATGCTGTAACAAAACGAAAAAAACAAAAAATGCAAAAAGTGGTAAATATAAAGCAAAATAACAGCATCATATCATCTAATTTTTCTGCTCCATGAACAGAGCGCATAACACTATGCTTGGAAGGAAGGAAAATTTTCTGATCCAATAGCCATACTTAACAACAACCTCCTTTCCTAGAAAACATGGATGTTTTCCGCAAAGAAACAGCTAAAAGTCCAATATTTGGTATGAAATCAAGTTGAAACAAACCGTAAGGAAGTGGTTTTGTTGTCAAAAGATTTCCTATCAAATCAAAGGCAAACTGAAGGTTTCACATATCACATCCCATAAAATTGTCTCCCCTCTCCAAAATTTGGTCCTTGGAACTTTCTCCCCCTTTAAGGTTTCAAATAAAGTCCTTGATTCAGAAAATTTTGCAGATTTGCTATTCCCTCATGGTAAGAAAATAACAGATACGAAAAGCTTAGTTTCCAACAATCAACTTGAAAATACCTAAAATTGTACCAAATATACACTCTGGGATCTATAAGAAATTGTGTGGGCAAACTGTGGTCAACAGGACCAAAAATAACCAGGTTTTATCTTGTGCTTATGCATTCAATACTTTCCAAAGCTTTTCCATATAATGGCAGTTTATAGAACAACTTAAGTCACACTATAATAATGAAGAATAATAGCATAGCAACATCCACTTGAGTTGCCATCACTAGTAAAGCTATCAAGCATTAAATGCTGTAGAGGGAATAATGGTCTACTAATGAAAAAATCTTAACCAAGAGACAAGAAAATTGCCAGAATTAAAGATTACACAAAACTTGACTCAGCACTTCGAAAACAAAAACTTAGCAAAAACAGAATGGAATATTATGTATGCAACATGAGCAGTTTCTTATTAGAGTAGGAGGCAACACCTCAAGGATTTCAAATTGCACATAACTTGAAAAAATGAGAACATGAATATATGTGGTGAAGTGGCTATCAATGAACTACCTATCCCAAATCTATGACAAGGGCAAAGATAACTCACATAAAGAACTGTGGAGTATACATCCATCCCTTCCAGATGGTAAGGAGATATTTGGCGTGCAAGACTAAAGGCATAATCAGCATTTAAGTAATCTACAAGCTCAAAATATGCTTTCCCAACCTGCATTAACAGATACCTCATTCTCTCAAAACCTTTATACTCTGAAAGGGGTGAACAAAAAATTCTTACTTAAATCTATGACTTTTCTTTCTAAATCTTCTAAGACTTACATAATTAACAAAGGGCAGGGCCACTTATGAACAATTGTTTCCTCAAGCAGTTTTAATATACCATTTGAAATGAGATAATCCCAATTCTAAGTGAAAAGGATGGTAGCATACAGCAAGAAACCAGCATTTTTCTGTTTTCTCCATTCTCATTCTGTAGGAACTGAACTCCCTACTGATGAGAACATAGGATTGGTAAACAATTCACTGTTCTAGATACAGAAGAGGTTTTAAAATTTCAAGCTTTTTAAGCTCATTGGTAGAGAAGAATTAAATTAATTGCTTTCTTTCCCAAGCCAGCAGAAAGACTCACTACAGATTCAGAAAACAGACAACTCAGGGTACAACTCAATCACCTGGGAAAGAACCCAACCTGTATTGTACTGCTTTAATGAGAGCTTTTGATAGATGTTTAAAGCTTCCTGGAACATCATAAGAAAAGTATTCAGTCCAGAAAAATATGCACTCAAGCTCACTATTTAGGATAATAGAAGAACCTTTTTCTATTGACAGAAGCAATACCTGACATCTAAACCCACACAAATGCCTGTATCCCT
>NW_018402908.1:0-2732 GCF_002168275.2 Theobroma umbraticum | reverse complement strand
GTAATTCCACCTTGAGTTGTAACTGTTGGAGTATGAATTGTTTTGTTGCCCATTGAAGTTTCCATTAAATTGCATTGACTCATAATAGGTTAGACAACAATCACTTGAATGCCCATCTCCACAAAGTTCGCAACTCACCAAAGGACTTTGAAAAACATTAACACTCCAATTGTCAATTCTTTAACACAATGCATCTATTTGGACTACCAAAGCACTGATAACCAATTCATAGTCACTGGCAACCCTCCTAGGCATAAATTGTTTAGATGGCCACTAATGGTTATAATAATTCATCACCTTAACCAAAAGTGCCTGAAAATAAAACAAACAAAAATTTTGAATTAAGACTAAAATTGCTTGGTATTAGTATTAATAAAAATTATAGAAAACAATTCCCTAGCAACGGTGCCAAAAACTTGTCAGTTAAAATTCTACCACTCAAGTACACATATCAAATAGACAGTATATAAGCAAGTAGAGCATTGATCCCATAGAAAATTGATCTAAAATTTTACTAAATACTAAAATTATAACAATTTAATCTTATCCAAACAATCAAAATTAATTAATTAACTAAAACTAATTAACCAAAGCTTAAACTAAAAAGAAAAATCAAAGCAATAATAACTTGAGTAAAAATCAAATCAAACAAGCCTAGGATTACAATATCCCTCACACATCATCTAAATCTTAACTTTCTACCTTAACTTATTTTAATGGGTTGAATTTCTAACTTAAAGTCCTTAATTATTTCTAAAGGTCTCCCGACTCATCATATAAAAATATCTATTTTAACCAAAATACAATATCCCTATGTGAATTGAAATTAAAATAGACTCATTAAGTTCAGAATTTAATTTGACTACATATGACCTATAGGTATATCTTTATCCTATACGTAAATCAATTAATATGATCATATGCTATTCCAATTTTAATCTACACTAAACTTCCTTTCCCAAGTTTGTTTAGGTTCCCAAATAAATTTAATTGTTGATCAAGCAATTAAAAACATTTAGAACAAATTGGAATAAACAATTCAAATCTTATTAAAGATAAGCATGAAAGAGATTAAAAATTTAGATTACTTGTGAGTTCAATTGTAATCCTAGAAAAATAAATTTTAGCTCATAATATCTGATAAAAACTTCATTCAAAGAAAATTAGCCATTAATCTAAGTCAAAGAAAATAAGAAAAACACAAACGTAAAGAGAAAAAACTAATAATTGAAGCTTTGTGATCTTGATTCTCCCTCTAATTCTCTTTTTTTCTTGCTTTGTTCTTGGCTCCAAATCTCCAAAATAGTTGCTTGTTGCCTCTTCCTTACAAACCTTTGAAAAAGGTCCTTTAAATAGGCTCAAAGTAAACTAATTTTCAAAATCTCGTCAAATTTTTACTTTTGAAAAATCACCCAACACCACGACCTTGATTTCTAGGCACCGTGGCCCTAGATTCTTGCTACAGTAGCACTACCACACTCTTCTTCTAGCACTGTAGCACTGAGCTCTTGAGAAAATGTGTTGTGTGCTTCTTTTCAACAATGTCGCATCCTTATTTTTCTAGTGTTGCAGCGGTCTATCGACTTTGAAAGTGATTTTCACCTTGATCTAATTTGAATTGGGCAAAATGGTAAAGAACATTCTCTTAGAATTCTAGTGGTCCAAGAATCACCTCATTTAGAGTTTTGTTTAGAGAGATATAGTTAAAATACCAAAATATATACAAATGAAGCCATTAGAATACTTGCACTGATTTTCATCAAATGAGCCTTTTTCTTCAAATTTCCTACAAAAGCAATAAGAGAAATTAGCAATAACTACTCTTAAAGTAATTTAAAATAAAATAACTTAAAATTTAACTAAAATAACTTAAATTAGCTACTCAACATGTAATTAAAATTAAATTAGCAAGCAGAGTTATTGCTTTTATATAGAGTTATTTTGACACATTTTGAGGGCTTAAGTAGCTAGATCTTTGAGATTTTAGGTTCAGATTTTAGCATTTTAAGTGTTTTTCTATTTTAAGTTTTGATTACTTATTAAGTGATTAATTTAAGTTATTTTAGTTAAATTTTATGTTGTTTTGTTTTAGATTACTTTAAGAGTAGTTATTGCTAATTTCTCTTATGGCTTTTGTAGGAAATTGATGAAGAAGGCTCATTTGATGAAAATCAGTGCAAGTATGGTGATGACTTCATTCATATATATTTCGGTATTTTGACCATATCTCTCTCTAAAAAGATCCAAATGAGGTGATTCTTAGACCACTAGAATTCTAAGAAAAAAGGATACAATGTTTATATTTACCAATTCACCCAGTTATGATTGGATCATGGTCAAAATATTTGTCAAATTTGGAGGAATGCAGCAGTACACAAGGGCTGAACATGATGCGGTATTTGAAGCATATCTTTCAATCCGGAAGTTCAATTGATGTGATTATTGATCCATTGAAAAGTTAAGAGACAGGGATAAAACTTTTATGTTTACTAGTATACCAAGTTCAGAACATGTCAGGGTGAAAGTCACGTTTACATTTGATAGACTGCCACAGTGCTGGGAGAACAAGGCTGCAGTGTTGATGAAAGGAAGCAGACATACAAATTTCCAGAGAGCTCAGCGCTGCAGCGCTGGAGATGTAGTGCATTTAATTTACCTATCCAATGATGAGAACTTACTTATATTCCTATCTTGATTCTTCAAAACATGTGAATATTGTTTGAGTGTTATGT
>NW_018402907.1:999-1099 GCF_002168275.2 Theobroma umbraticum | reverse complement strand
TAAACAAAAAGTCATTCATTGACAAGAAAAGCTCATTTATAGTCACTGATGCCTTCAAAAGCTTTTTTTCTCGCTTTAAATGATTTTATAATCTCATAAT
>NW_018402907.1:860-989 GCF_002168275.2 Theobroma umbraticum | reverse complement strand
TTGAATTTTTTTACTTTTTTGGTTAAAACAAATTGTAATTGAATGTTTGCCTCAGGAAACGTAAAGAAAAAGTCATTCATTGGGAAAAAAAGTCAATTTATAGTGACTTGAGCCTTCGAAAGCCTTATT
>NW_018402907.1:209-850 GCF_002168275.2 Theobroma umbraticum | reverse complement strand
AATGGTTTTATAATATCATAACTGATTTTAAGTTAAATTTTGTTACTTTTTTTATTAAAAGAGATTATAAATAAATATCTGCCTTGGGAAACATAAAGAAAAAACCATTCATTAACAAGAAAAGTGCATTTATAGTCACCTAAGCCTTTGAAAGCCTTCTTCCTCATTTTAAATTATTTTTATAATCTCATAATTGATTTTAACTTGAATGTTTTTCATTTTTTATTAAATATATTATAATTGAATGTCTACTATAGAAAACATGAATCAAAAGTCATCCATTAGCATAAAAAGTCCACTTATTGTCACTCAAGCCTTTGAAAGACTTTTTACTCATTTTAAATGATTTTATAATCTCAGAATTGATTTTAAGTTGAAATTTTTTTTATATTTTTGGTTAGAACGGATAATAATTTAATGTCAACCTGAGACAAAATGAAGAAAAAGGCATTCATTGGTAAGAAAAGTCCATTTATAATAACACATTCCCTCAAAAGCCTTATTACTCACTTTAAATGGTTTGTAATCTCATAATTGATTGTAAATTGACTTTTTTTATATTGTTGGCTAAAACAAATTATAATTTATTGTCTACCTTGAGAAACGTGAACAAAAACCCATTCATTGACAAGAAAAGCCCA
>NW_018402907.1:97-199 GCF_002168275.2 Theobroma umbraticum | reverse complement strand
CTCATGTCTTGAAAAGCCTTATCACTCACTTTAAATAGTTTTATAATCTCATAACTGATTTTAGGTTGAATTCTTTTATATTTTTAGTTAAAACAGATTATA
>NW_018402907.1:0-87 GCF_002168275.2 Theobroma umbraticum | reverse complement strand
TACCTCGAGAAACGTGAAGAAAACCCATTCATATGCAAGAAAAGTCCATTTATAGTCACTCAAGCCTTCGAAAGCCTTATTACTCAC
>NW_018402906.1:0-1287 GCF_002168275.2 Theobroma umbraticum | reverse complement strand
AGCTGACAGGCCTTATCATGCATAAAGGATCTGCACCAACAACATAGCAGTAAATTGAATTCAACAAAGCCAAATAGCATGCTCAATCACTCAGGCAGCTATGGGTACACACAGAGCAGATCATGGGCTCTATCAATCTCTGATTTGGCAAGGTTATCAGCTACCACATTACCTGACCTTGGATTGTGTTTTATCTTCTAGCCAGAAACTTTGTTTTAAGGGAAATAGTCTGAAGGATGAGTTACCGTAGCTTCCATGGGGTTTTCTGATAGTTAAGAGAGTACATTGTACTATCTTACGGGGGAAACAATTAATCAGATGAGTACAATTTAATCTCAAATCCAAATGCTCTTCCTGTATATCTTGCACTGTTTTATTTGATCAACTAATCATCCTACAAGATGAGACAATCGAATCTAACATTCATATTAAGATCACGTGATAGTTTAGCTGGTGGATGTAAAGAAAATGCAACGACCAAATTAATTTCCAGGAGGAAGGTTCTTACTTTCAAGTTTCAACATGTTCAATCACTCCCATCGAATAGGTAAAAAAGCATGTCCCATGCACGACTTATTGTTTTGTTTAGCAGCACAATTACTACTATATATAAAAGGTTAGTCCAACGGCTAATTTCACTTACCAAAGCAAGTTTTGTCAAAGGATACAGCATTGCAATACATAAAAAAGCCTCTGACTAATTAGTTGGGATAAAATTTCCTCTGTAATTTGAAAATCTAAGCTTTTCCATGGCCAAGGTGGTTGAAAAGCTAGGACTAACAAGGAAATGTTTGGTTTCCAAACCACAGCAACCAAACCATACTAGCAATAGTGATGAGACGCTATACACGAAGGATGCTTTTGTCAAGAGAATTCAACTGGTGCGTGACCCACCCTTTTTTTTTTTTTTTAAAGTTGAAGATAAAATTTCATTAGTAAGAGGCTTTACAAAAGCTGCCCGTTAAGGCAGGAACTCTGCTTAAGCCATAAGCAGAGAAAAGAAAATATACACAAGTTCAGGTTGCAATGAGATCACAAGAGACTAACCAACTAAAACAACCAACTCCAGACCAAAAGATCAGAGTCCCACTCTCGTTACATAACAACCCAAGAGAACAAAACAATCACCTCTTAGAGTAAAAACCAAGCAGCCAAAACACCACATCTGATGAAACCACCCACCTTTATGACACAAAAAAACTAACGCAACTAATGGGAGCTATATAACATAAGCACATCAATCAATCAATCAGTCCATATTGTTCAGTTCCCAAAATCAACCAGCTG
>NW_018402904.1:0-2431 GCF_002168275.2 Theobroma umbraticum | reverse complement strand
CTACCTTCTCAATTGGGCATTGCCTTGTCATTAGCACAAAGGTCCTATATTTGCTAAACTTGTCTTCCACAACCATAATAGCACCATAACTATCAACTGTGAGAAGGTTAGTAATAAAAGCCAATACAGACAGTCATGGTCGAACTTTAGGGATTCGAGTAGGCTTACTGGTTGTTGCTGCTCGCCTTTACCTTGTTGGTAGATTAGGCATGTTTGCACGTAAACCTCCATATCTTCGGTTAGCTTGGGCTAGTAGTAGCGTGTTGCTATCAAAGCCTTAATGCGCTTGGGTTTAAGGTGCCCTACCCATAAAGAGTCATGGTGCTCCTGTAAGATCTTCTTACATAACCCACCAGCTCTTGGCATATAGACATAGTTCCCATTGGTCACCATTAAGCCAAAATCGTCATTGCTTGCCTTCTTTAGCACACTAGATTATAGCTTGTGCAGTAATGTCACCCACAAGCCTTGCATATATTTTGGACAGCATCTTATCCCGCACTTGGCTGATGGCTGCTAACTCTACCTTGTATCTTAGTGCATTAGCAACCTGGTTAATGGCGTCTAGCTTGCATTCCATGGTGAAGTCAAACTTGGCTAAATAGACTTGCCATCTAGCTTGTTTGGGGTAAGTTTCTTTTTGGGTTTAGAAAAAGCTGTTTACTAAATTGTTAGTTTTCACCACAAACCATGACCCTAACAGATAGTGCCGCCACACCCTCAAGTAGTGGACCACTATTGTTATCTCTTTCTCCTAGGCAGTGTAGTGTCACTCAATGTCATTGAGCTTTCTACTCTCATAGGCTACTGGTTGCCTTTCTACATCAAGACTCCATTTATGGCATAATTTGAAGCATCAATGTGCACTTCATATGGCACATTAGGGTCAAGCAGTTGTAGCACAGGCTCCTTAGTCATAGCCTGTTTCAAGCGTTGAAACACTAGCTCGGAGGTTGGGCTTCAGTGCCATGCACGGTCTTTGAGCAATAGATTGGTCAAGGGTGTCACAATGTAGGAGTAGTCGCATACAAACTTGTAGTTGTAGTTCGCAAGCCCCAGAAAACTCCTCAACTCAATCACCCTAATGTGCTGCTCCTTCTCATCAATAGCATAGACCTTAGCCTTATCCATTTGAATTTGGCCTCTTTCAATAATGTGGCCAAAGAAAGGGATCTCAGTTTAGGCAAATGAGCACTTATCTCGTTTAACATAGAATTGGTGCGGTTACAGCCTTTCAAACACAGTTTACAGGTGCTTACTGTGCTTTCCCATGGTCTTGCTATAGAAAATAATGTCATCAAGATAGACCACCATAAATTTATCAAGGAACGATGATGGTACCTTATTCATCAGCGTATAGAATATTATAAGGCATTGGTTAGGGCGAAGGGCATTACCAGGAACTCGAAGTTGCCATACCATGTCACACCAGTAGTATTCTCTTGATACTCTTTGGTTATCTTTACTTGGTAGCACCCAACCTCATGTCAAGTTTGAAGAAGACCTTAGCTCTCCTAGTTGGTCGAACAGCTCAGATATGTTGGGGATTAGGTAGCGATTCTTGATCGTCAACTTGTTTAGTACTCGATAGTCAATGCATAAGTGCAAACAGCCATCATGCTTCCATTGGAAGAAGACAGACACATCATAGGGTGCTTTGCTTGGTTGAATGAAGCTAAAATAATTTTTCATAATTAATTTTAAATTTTACTAAATTTACTAATACATTTGGAATTGATTAATTACTAATACATGATTCTTCATAATTAGATAAATTATATAATTAATTCCCTAAAACCTTAATTAAAAAACTCCTAAATAAAATATTATATAATATTACTAATTTAATTAATTGCTTAAAGATTTATAACACATTACATACCTTAACAAACTAAAATTTTTAATTAACTCATTTCATAAAAAATTATTTAATTAACTCATTTAACACCTTCATTTATTTAAATATTTGAAAATTAAATAATAATGCTAATTTAATTAATTGCTGAATTATTAAAACATTATTTCATTTGATTAGTTAAATTATTCAGTTGTTTTAGTAAAACCTTACTTCATTTAAAGTTTTTAATTTTACTAAATTTACTAATACATTTGAAATTGATTACTTACTAATACATGATTCTCCATAATTAGGGTAAATTATGTAATTAATTCCCTAAACCCCTTAATTAAAAAAACTATAAATAAATTATTATGTAAAATTACTAATTTAATTAACTGCTTAGGGACTTATAACACATTCCCTAACTTAATTAACTAAATTATTTTTTTTTGAAACGCAGCTTGTATTAATCAATAATTGCCATGTACAACAAGGTGAACTAGTAGCAAAAAAACCTTAATTAACTAAATTATTATATTTTTTTTTTGAAAGTTGAAGATATAATTTCATTAGCAAGAGGCTTTACAAAAG
>NW_018402903.1:0-1507 GCF_002168275.2 Theobroma umbraticum | reverse complement strand
GTTTTTCCATTTTTAATTTTCTTTTTCCCCTCTAAATCTGCTTACACATTGGGCAAAAAGCCAGATGGATTTTCATTTGTTTTCCTAATTTACTAGCATTAAAAAAAGCAATAAAATAATAAACAGTATTGCTTAGTAACTATACTCAAATAAAACCATCATCTGAAAAAGGAAAACGGTAACATGATTTTCATCGTCTAAATCTTTCAAAGAGATTTACATAAGCAAAACAAGGTATCTAAGACCATGTCATTGACACCTAATCATTTCATTCATGGCATTTGAATACTCCTTCACCACTGCCGGGGTTTGTGACTTCAATTTCCAAAGGGTTATTCCGTTGAAGAAAGCTTTTGCTACTACATATACTACTAGGTGAAGAAGAAAGAGATCTTTGATCTTTCACTTTCTTGGGATTCCCAAGCAAACGCGACATCGTTGAAAAAACAACTTAGGATATTATATATGTTGTCGTAATCATGAATCTCCTCCCCTTTTCCCCCATGATTGATTGTTTTTCTCTGTGAAGAACTAAAGAACCTAACTCCCAAAATATGGAGGGGAATGGCCTGATGCAATTAGCCCATACTACACAACTAGGGGAATCATCCCACCAACTCAAATTTTTTTTTTTTATGTGTCCTTTCTTTATAGTCCATTGAACTTTTTGTGGGTAAAAATTAACCTTTTTTTTTTTGTGGGGTGTGTGTGTTTATGAACTGAACGAAGGTGCACGTCCTCCCACGAGAGATGCTGGGAAGATCGACTTTCGGGTTGTCCATGTGGCTCCTCAAGTGGCTGCCCATGCGGCTTGTCGACCGCTTCTTGTTGATTGTGTCATGGTTGATGCTCGGTGATACTGCTCGCTTTGGATTGGACCGGCCGCTGTTGGGTCCCCTTGAACTCAAGAATCTGTCCGGAAAGACCCCCGTCTTAGATGTTGGCACGCTTGCCAAAATCAAAAGTGGAGACATTAAGGTACTTCGACTTTTGTCATTCAAATCACATCACTTTACCATTGGCAACTAACTAGCAAGTGTTTGATTGATCCTATAATACTGTGTTTCAATCAAAACAATCGCGCCACTTGCTTTTCTTTATGCCACACAAGATAGTTTCGCAATAATTCCCCTCCATTTTTGATCTTGTAATTCATTTCAAAACCTGCAAACTTTTCCAATAAAAAAGACTTGGCATTGAGGGTTATGACGAGGGGTTTTAATCATATACTTCTTTTTAACTTCTTTGGGGAGTCGTAATTATTGAATTTTTAGTATTTTCTTTGCATTCGGAATTTAATTTTCTTGCCCAATTCTTTATAAATAAATTTCGAAATATTTCTTAATTTGGAACCGTAGGTATGTCCCAGCATCAAGCGCCTAAAACGACATGCTGTGGAGTTTGTGAATGGCAAACTTGAGAACTTTGATGCAATCATCTTAGCAACTGGTTATAAAAGCAATGTACCCTCTTGGCTAAAGGTATACCCTTTATCTTTCTCTCCCCT
>NW_018402902.1:246-1494 GCF_002168275.2 Theobroma umbraticum | reverse complement strand
TTTCTCAATGGTTTGAATGAATCTTTTTCAGCTATTAGATCCCAAATTATACTCATGGATCCCATACCTGGATTGGATATAGTTTACAGCCTTGTTCTCAGAGAGGAGACTCAAAGAAATCTTATGTTTCAAGCTCAACCAGTCATTGAATCTTCAGCCATGGTGGTCAATGTTGACAACAAGAAGAAATGGAGAAGAGACATAATATGTCATCATTGTGGGAAGAAAGGACACAGCAAAGATAAATGTTATAGGATCGTTGGATTTCCTGAGGATTTTAAGTTCACAAAAGGTAAAGGAAATTACAAGAAAGAGAAGTCTGCAATAGCAAACAATGTGACAAGGAATTATGAAGGAGAAGTTGATGTTCAAGTTGAGCAAAAAGAGGAATTAAGTGGGTTCGGTTCCACGTCTCAGATATCTGTCCTTCAGCAGCAAGTAAACAAGCTGATGGAGCTCTTGAATGTGAATGACACAAATGGCAAAAATGGTAAGACCTGTCCATCTACTTCTCAACCAACCAAACACTCACTGATCAACTCAGCTTTTGCAGGTATTATCTCAGGACATCAATGTTTCAATACTGTCAATAATATGCCATCTAAATATAAAACTGTGAACATTAACATGATTAAACAAAATGATTGGATAATAGACTCAGGAGCTACAGATCATATATCTTATTCCCTAAGTAGATTTACCTATGCCAAATCTGTTGAAAATTGCTTTGTTCAGTTACCAAACAGCAAGAAAGTGCCTGTTTCTCATATAGGGGAAGTCAAATTGAACTCATCATTGATACTTCACAATGTTCTGTGTGTCCCGAGTTTTAGATTCAACCTCATTTCAATAGGTCAGTTAACCAATGATAAGAAAACATGTGCATTGTTCACTGATGAGCATTGTATTCTTCAGGACATACTTTCAAGGAGGGTGATTGGGGTTGCTAGAGCCATCTCAGGACTATATCTGATGCAAGATAAACAAGATGAGCAAGAACATTCAAATTTCTATTTAGAAAATTTTGTAAAGTTTCCAAAGGGTTTTTCTGTTGAAACAAGACAAAAATCTTTTGATTTGTGGCATTTTAGGTTAGGCCACATACCTGTTGAAAGAATCAATGTAATAAACAAGAGATTTCCAGACATTAAGTGCACAAATGATTTACTTTGTGAAGTGTGTCCTTTAGCAAAACAAAGAAAAATTCCTTTTCCAGTACATACTCAAAGTTCTGCAAATGCATTTGAG
>NW_018402902.1:0-236 GCF_002168275.2 Theobroma umbraticum | reverse complement strand
TAGATATTTGGGGTCCATATGAAACACCAACTTTGACAGGGCATAGATTCTTTTTTACAATTGTGGATGATTACAGTCGTTTTGCTTGGATTTTCCTAATGATAAGTAAGTCTGATGTTTTAACAATTGTCCCAACTTTTGAAAAATATGTCTAAAGGCAATTTAATCTGTCAATAAAACAATTAAGGTCTGACAATGGTCAAGAGTTCAAGCTAAGTGAATTTTATCCAAAAACT
>NW_018402901.1:0-2020 GCF_002168275.2 Theobroma umbraticum | reverse complement strand
GAATCATATAGGATTGAAATTTATCAAAAAAATATTCCTTGGCATTATCACTTCCCAATGTACACACAAAAACATTAAATTGTGTTTTTATTTCAGCACAAAAGGCACCAAAAATAGAGAATAACTCAGAACGATTTTTCATTAAGTATAACCAAGTGACACGAGAATAGTCATCAACAAAAGTAACAAAGTATTTAAAATCAGATTTAGACACATAGGACAAGGACCCCAAACATCAAAATGGACTAACTCAAAAGTGGACATAGCTCGTTTATTGACTCTAGACACTGAAGGGAGACGATGATGTTTGGCAAACTGGCATGACTCACAATCCAATGAAGACACATTTTGAAATTAAGGACATAATTTTTTTAAAGAAGACAAAAAAGGATGTCCCCACCGACAATGCACCTCAAAAGAGGTCAATACACTTGAACAAGCAATGGATCTCGACACCTATGTGTCAAGGTAGTAGAGACCTCCAGACTTATGACCTCTACCAATAATTCTCTTCGTCGTAAGATCCTGAAATAGACAAAAATCAAGAAAGAATGAGATACAGCAATTCAAGGCACGAGTGAGTTTACTAACAGAGATTAGATTAAAAGAAAACTTAGGATTTAAGACATCGGACAATAAAATTGTTGGAGTTGGATTAATAGTTCCAGAACCAAGAACACAAGGGATTGATCCATCAGCTAAAGTAACACTAGAGGAGGTTGTATGTGATTGGAAAGTGAAAAATAGATTCGAATTACCTGTCATATGATCTGAGGCATCAGAATCAATGACCCATTTGGATGATGAGAAAATAAGACATGTAGTGGAGTTACCTAACTCAACGATTGCCGTGATAGGAGAAGTAGTAGATTTTAATGATTTCTGGTACTGAGAGAATTAAGCAAATTCATCTGCAGAAACTAGAACAGTTTTATCAGAAGATGAAGTATTAGAAGTTGCAACATTTTCTGATTGACCTCGCTGAGACTTATTTTGAAGTTTCTTACGAAAATGCTTTGCATGGCCCGACTCATGACAATAATAGCACACAATTCCTCTTAACTCTTAACTAAGACTATCAACATCTAGGTTACAATTGCCCGTTCCCCCTCCTCTGTTACCACTTTTATTATTCTGACAACTTAAAAGAGTACAGTTATTAGCTTGAGCCAACGTGAGGCTAGAGCTTTCTGCACGCAGTACTCTCATAAAGGTGTGATGCAGAGAGGAGATCTCGAAACCAGAAAGAATCTGAGATTTGATAGTCTCAAGCTCTGAAAAGAGACTTGCAAGAAAACTCATAACCGCCATTTGCTCTTATTGAGCCTGTTGAACCTTCACATCAGGACTAAAGGCAACAGAACATTAAGCTCCTCATAAATTCTTTTAAAATTCATAAAATAGACTGTGAGAGACCTATTTTGTTTCTTTGCACGATAAAATGCTTTACATACCTCATAAATACGAGAAATATTCTTTTTACCAGAATATAAAAAATCCAAATAATCCATCAACTCTTTAACAAACTCATAATGATTAATGAGGCTAATAATCTCATCATTAATGAAATTTCGAATCTGCAGGAACAGCCGTGCATCTTCCCTCATCTAGGTTTGCCTTGTATTATCAGTAGGAGGATCATTAGTAATATGATCATCTATATCAATACTTATTAAATAGACTCAAACTGTCTTGCTCCAATCCAAATAATTGAAATCATTAAATTTATGCTCTGTGATCTTTGTCATCATAGGAATCATATCAACCACTACTATTGATTTTTTCTCTGATTCAGACTCTGCCATCTTAAAAACCCAATAACAAAACCCAACAAGAATACCAAATTATCTTGTTGAAACCTTATGGTGTAAAGACTAGAAGAGAAAATCGGAGTGAATCTCTAACAGACAGCTAGAACCAGAAACCAAAGGCGGCGTGCGACAGCCACTCGTGGGGACTCCAGTGGCAAGGTTCTCGAAAGATGTCGATCAGCAGGTGAGTCTCCCCCTAGTGCTGGCTG
>NW_018402900.1:1557-1818 GCF_002168275.2 Theobroma umbraticum | reverse complement strand
AATCAATTATGTGATTATAAAATCATTTAAAGCGAGTAATAAGGCTTTTGAAGGCATGAGCGACTATAAATGGACTTTTATTGCCAATGAATGGTTTTTTCTTCATATTTCTCGAGGTAGACATTTAATTATAATCGGTTTTAACCAAAAATATAAAAAAATTTAACTGAAAGTCAATTATGAGGTTATAAATCCATTTAAAGCAATTAATAAGGCTTTTGAAGGCATAGGTGACTATAAATGGACTTTTCTTGCTAATGA
>NW_018402900.1:137-1204 GCF_002168275.2 Theobroma umbraticum | reverse complement strand
TGAGATTATAAAACCGTTTAAAGCGAGTAATAAGGCTTTCAAAGGCATAAGTGACTATAAATGGACTTTTCTTATCAATGAATATTTTTTTCTTCATGTTTCCCGAGGTTGACATTCAATTATAATCTGTTTTAACAAAAAAAAATCAATTTAAAATCAACTATAAGATTATAAAACCATTTAAAGTGAGTAATAAGGCTTTCGAAGGCTTGGATGACTATAAATAGGCCTTTCTTGCAAATGAATCACTTTTTCTTAACGTTTCTCGAGGTATGAATTCAATTATAATCTGTTTTAACTGAAAATGTAAAAAAATTCAACTTAAAGTCAATTATGAGATTATAAAACTGTTCAAAGCAAGTAATAAGGATTTTGAAAGCTTGGGTGAGTATAAATGGACTTTTCTCGTCAATGAATAGCTTTTTCTTCATATTTCTCAAGGTAGACATTCAATTATAATCCATTTTGACCAAAAGTGAAAAAAAATTCAACTTAAAGTCAATTATGAGATTAGAAAACTATTTAAAGCGAGTAATAAGGCGTTTGAAGGCATTGGTGATTATAAATGGACTTTTCTTGCCAATGAATATCTTTTTCTTTACATTTCCTGAGGTAGACATTCAATTATAATCTATTTTAATAAAAAATATAAAACAATTCAACTCCAAATTAATTAGTAGATTATAAAACCATTTAAAGCGAGTAATAAGGCTTTTGAAGGCTTGGATGACTATAAATAGGCTTTTCTTACGAATGAATGCCTTTTTCTTTATGTTTCCTTAGGCAGACATTCAACTGTAATATGTTTTGACCAAAAATGTAAAAAAATGTGAGTTAAAGTCAATTATGGGATTATAAAAATATTTAAAGCAAGTAATAAGGTTTTTCAGGTATGGGTAACTATAAATGGATTTTTCTTACAAATGAATATCTTTTTCTTAATGTTTCCCGAGCTTGACATTCAATCATAATATGTTTTAACAAAAAAAAATAAAACAATTCCACTTTAAATCAATCATGAGATTATAAAACCATTTAAAGTGAGTAATAAGGCTTTCGAATGCATG
>NW_018402900.1:0-127 GCF_002168275.2 Theobroma umbraticum | reverse complement strand
AATGGACTTTTCTTGCTAATGAATATCTTTTTCTTCATGTTTCTCAAGGTTGACATTCAATTATAATTTGTTTTAACAAAAAAAAATTCAACTTAAAATCAACTATGAGATTATAAAACCATTTAAA
>NW_018402899.1:211-1618 GCF_002168275.2 Theobroma umbraticum | reverse complement strand
GACTTTTCTTCTCAATGAATGGCTTTTCTACATGTTTCCTAGGGTAGACATTCACTTATTATTTGTTTGAATAAAAAATATAAAAAAATTCAACTTAAAATCAATTATGAGATTATAAAATATTTTAAAGCGAGTAATAAGGCTTTTGAAGGATTTGGTGACTCTATATGGACTTTTTTTCTCAATGAATGGCTTTTTCTATGCGTTTCCTGAGGCAGGTATTTAATTATAGTCTGTTTTAATAAAAAATATAAAAAAACTTAACTTAAAATCAATTATGAGATTATAAAACATTTTAAAGTGAGTAATAAGGCTTTTGAAGGAATGAGTGGCTATAAATGGACTTCTCTTGTCAGTGAATGCCTTTTTACCATGTTTCACAAGGTAGACAGTCAATTATAGTCTATTTTAATCTAAAATATAAAAAAATTTAACTTAAAATCAATTATGAGATTGTAAAACAATTTAAAGCGAGTAATAAGGCTTTTGAAGGAATGGATGACTCTAAATGGACTTTTCTTCTCAATGAAGAGCTTTTTCTCCACGTTTCTTGAAGTAGGCATTCAATTATAGTTTGTTCAAATAAAAAATATAAAAAATTTAACTTAAAATCAATTATGAGTTTATATAAACATTTAAAGCGAGCAATAAGGCTTTTGAAGATATAGGTGACTATAAATAGATTTTTTTTGCCAATAAATGCCTTTTACTTCATATTTCTCAAGGTAAACATTCAATTATAATCTTTTTTAATAAAAAATGTAAAAAAATTCAACTTAAAATCAATTATGAGATTATAAAACAATTTAAAGCGAGTAATAAGGCTTTTGAAGGAATGGGTGACTATAAATGAACTTTTCTTCTCAATGAATGGCTTTTCTACATGTTTCCTGGGGTAGACAATCAATTATTTTTGTTTTAATGAAAAATGTAAAAAAAGTCAACTTAAAATCAATTATGAGTTTATAAAATCATTTAAAGTGAGTAATAAGGCTTTTCAAGGAATGGGTGACTATAAATGAATTTTTCTTACAAATGAATGCTTTTTCCTTCAAGTTCCTCAAGGTAGACATTCAACTATAATCTGTTTTAATAAAAAATATAAGCAAATTCAACTTAAAATCAATTATGAGATTATAAAAGATATTCAAAGCGAGTAATAAGGCTTTTGAAGGAATGGGTGACTATAAAAGAACTTTTCTTTCCAACGAATGTGTTTTTCTTCATGTTTCCCTAAGTAGACATTTAATTATAGTCTGTTTTATCCAAAAATGTAAAAAAGTTCAATTTAAAATCAATTATGAGATTCTAAAACTATTTAAAGCGAATAATAAGGCTTTTGAAGGAATGACTGACTCTAAATTGACTTTTTTTTCTTATTGAATGGCTTTTTATATACATTTCTTG
>NW_018402899.1:107-201 GCF_002168275.2 Theobroma umbraticum | reverse complement strand
TCAATTATAGTCTGTGTCAATGAAAATTGTAAAAAAATTGAACTTAAAATTGATTTTGAGATTATCAAATAATTTAAAGCGAGTAATAAGGCTT
>NW_018402899.1:0-97 GCF_002168275.2 Theobroma umbraticum | reverse complement strand
GAGTGACTATAAAAGGACTTTTCCTACTAATGGATGCTTTTCACTTCACGTTTCTCAAAGTAAACATTCAATTATAGTCTGTTTTAACCAAAAATGT
>NW_018402898.1:1029-1172 GCF_002168275.2 Theobroma umbraticum | reverse complement strand
TAGACACTACCCATTAAATACTCCCCCAAACCCATTAAATGCCGCATTAAAATAAATTTAAAATCAATTTTTATGTATAATGTTAATCAAAATTAAATTAATAAATTAAAGTTGAATCATAAAAAAATAAATTAAAATTTAAA
>NW_018402898.1:0-1019 GCF_002168275.2 Theobroma umbraticum | reverse complement strand
GAACAATTAATGAATTTTAGTAAGTATTACATTAAATTCTAAAGAATTTATAACCAAAAAATAATATATATAAAACTAAATTTAATATTAAAAACCATTATTTATAATTGGGTTCGTGTAATGGGTTCCCTAAGACTACTACTCGAACCCTTACAGGTAGTAGTTTTACTATCATAACCCATGAAATGTAGTAGTTTTACTACCTAACCCTACCCTAACCCGATTATTAGGATACCTTAATCTTATTTAATCGAGTCAGGTAATGAAGGGTATCCAAGTACAAAGAACCCATCGCCATCCCTACATAAACCGCACATAAGTAGACCGATATATCACCAAAACCATTTTCTTATTAATGTTTAAAACTTCGAACTAGCAGGCTCAGAGGAGACAATGCCAAAAATACCAAGCCATGGACTGTATGCTAAAAGGATAACCAAAAACCATAATTCTCAAACTCCCTAAGTAAGGGTATACTAAGGTGTCAATCTGTGGCTTATTTTTCTACAACAATATCATTGAGAGAAATGTTGAGTGTAAATGATTGGAACTGCAAATATCATGAGGCATGTGAAAGCAATTGCTATATTCATGAATAGGAAATTAAGAAAAGTTGACTATCCTCACTTGAAGAATCCAACAGAATAAAAGCATCAGTTGATTTTTGCCAATTGATCGTAACTAAAGAATTGAAAGTACTTACACTAAAATCAAGGGATTCTAAGCAAACAGGCCAAACAGATTTTTCTTCGACATAATAAAATTTAGAGTTTAAATAATATGTTTTTTCCATGTAATGCTCCTAGGTCAACCTGTTTCTAGATAACATGAGGCTTCATATATTAACACTAAAATCAATGCTTATCTCCCTCTTTAGGACATTCTACCTTGCTTACTTCTCCATGCCTAATGTAGTGCACATCCTAACTGCTATCTTCCTGTATAAACTATTTTTTATCGTTAAGGTATGCAGTACCTAGAAACGTCCCCTTTGATCAAAACTAAATAATATTCCTAGA
>NW_018402897.1:2378-3179 GCF_002168275.2 Theobroma umbraticum | reverse complement strand
TAGATTATAATTGATTGCTTGCCTCAGAAAACATGAACAACAAGGTATTCATTGGTAAAAACAGTCCATTTATAGTCACCCATTTCCTCAAAAGCCTTGTTAATCAGTTTAAATAGTTTTGTAATCTCATAATTGATTTTAAGTCAAATTTTTTTTACATTTTTGCTTAAAACGGATTATAATTGAATGTCTGTCATGAGAAACATGAAGAGAAAGCCATTCATTGACAAGAAAAGTCCATTTATTGTCACCCACGCCTTCGAAAGCCTTATTACTCGATTTAAATGGTTTTACAATCTCATAATTAATTTTAGGCAATATATGTTTATATTTTTGGATAAAACAGATTATAATTGACTGTCTGACTTAAGAAATGTGAAGAAAAAGTCATTTATTGATAAGAAAAGTCTATTTATAGTCACCCATGCCTTCGAAAGTCTTATTACTCTATTTAAATGGTTTTACAATCTCATAATTAATTTTAGGCTGAATATTTTAACATTTTTGGATAAAACAAATTAGAATTGACTGTTTACCTTAAGAAATGTGAAGAAAAAGCCATTCATTGGTAAGAAAAGTCCATTTATAGTCACCCTTACCTTCAAAAGCTTTATTACTCACTTTAAATAGTTTTATAATCTCCTAATTGTTTTTAGGTTGAATTTTTTTACATTTTTAGTTAAAACATAGTGTAATTGAATGGTTACCCTAAGAAACATGAAGAAAAACCTAGTCATTAGCGAGAAAAGCCCATAAATAGTCACCCAAGCCTTCAAAAGCCTTATTAGTCGCTTTAAATTG
>NW_018402897.1:2006-2368 GCF_002168275.2 Theobroma umbraticum | reverse complement strand
CTCATAATTAATTTTAAGTTAAATTTTTTTATATTTTTTGTTAAAAAAAATTATAATTGATTGTATGCCTTGAAAAACATGAAGAAAAAGACATTCATTGGTAAGAAAAGTCCGTTTATAGTCACTCATCCCCTCAAAAACCTTATTAATCACTTGAAATGGTTTTGTAATCTCATAATCGATTTTTAGGTGAATTATTTCATATTTTTTATTAAAGCAAATTATAATTGAATGTCTACCATGGGAAATGTGATGACAAAGCCATTTATTGATAAGAAAACTCCATTTATAGTCATCCAAACCTTCGAAAATCTTATTAGTCGCTTTAAATGGTTTTACAATCTCATAAATGATTTTATGTT
>NW_018402897.1:474-1996 GCF_002168275.2 Theobroma umbraticum | reverse complement strand
CATTTTTTGATAAAATAGATTATAATTGACTATCTACCTTGAGAAACGTGAAGAAAAAGCCATTCATTGATAACAAAAATTCATTTATAGTCACTCATACCTTCAAAAGCCTTATTGCTTGCTTTAAATGGTCTTATAATCTCATAAATGATTTTAAGTTGAATTGTTTTATATTTTCACTTAAAACAGATTGTAATTGAATGTTTACCTTAGGAAACATAACGAAAAACCATTTCATCTACAAGAAAAGCTAATTTATAGTCACCCAAGCCTTCGAAAGCTTTATTACTCGTTTTAAATCGCTTTTATAATCCCATAATTGATTTAAAGTTAAATATTTTTACATTTTTACTTAAAATATATTATAATTGAATGTCTACTTTGGGAAATGTGAAGCAAAAGCCATCCATTGGTATAAAAAATCTACCTATAGTCACTCAAGCCTTCGAAAGTCTTATTACTCGCTTTAAATGGTTTTATAATCTCATAATTGATTTTGAGTTGAAATTTTTTATATTTCTGGTTAAAAAAGATTATAATTGATTGTCGACCTTGGACAATATGAAAAAAAAAGCATTCATTGACAAGCAAAGTCTATTTATAGTCACTCATCCCCTTAAAAGCCTTATTAATCACTTTAAATGGTTTTGTAATCTCATAATTGATTTTAAGTTGAATCTTTTTACATTTTTAGTTAAAACATATTAGAATTGAATGTTTGTCATGAGAAACATAAAGACAAATCCATTCATTGACAAGAAAAGTCTATTTATAGTCACCCATGCCTTCGATAGTCTTATTACTCGCTTTAAATGGTTCTACAATCTCATAATTGATTTTATGTTGAATTTTTTTATTTTTGATAAAATAGATTATAATTGACTATATACCTTAAGAAACATGAAGAAAAAGCCGTTCATTGATAAGAAAAGTCTAGTTATAGTCACTTATATCGTCAAAAGCTTTATTATTCGCTTTAAATGGTTTTACAATCTCATAAATGATTTTAAGTTGAATTGTTTTATATTTTTCTTAAAACAAATTGTAATTGAATGTTTACCTTAAGAAACATGAAGAAAAACCCTTTCATTCACAAGAAAAGCCCATTTATAGTCACCCAAGCCTTCGAAAGTCTTATTACTCATTTTAAATCGCTTTTATAATCCCATAATTGATTTTAAGTTGAATTTTTTTATAATTTTGATTACAATATATTATAATTGAATGTCTACCTTGAAAAACATGAAGCAAAACTCATCCATTAGTATAAAATGTCCACTTATAGTTAGTCAAGCCTTCAAAAACCTTATTACTCGTTTTAAATAGTTTTATAATCTCATAATTGATTTTAAGTTGAATTTTTTTTATTTTTGGTTAAAATAGATTATAATTGACTGTCTGCCTTGAGAAACATGAAGAAAAAGCCATTCATTGACAAGAAAAGTCTACTTATAGTCACCCATGCCTCCAAAAGCCTTATTACTCTCTTTAAATGATTTTATAATCTCATAATTGATTTTAG
>NW_018402897.1:0-113 GCF_002168275.2 Theobroma umbraticum | reverse complement strand
AAGTTGAATTTGTTTACATTTTTGGTTAAAACAAATTATAATTGAATGTTTGCCACTAAAAATGTGAAGATTAGGCCATTCATTGACAAGAAAAGTCTATTTATAGTCACCGA
>NW_018402896.1:0-1089 GCF_002168275.2 Theobroma umbraticum | reverse complement strand
TAACTTATTTCAATCGATTGAATTGCTAACCTAGAGTCCTAAATTATTTATAAGGGTCTTCCGATTCATCTTATAAAAATATCTATTTTAACTAAAACACTATATCCCTATGTGAATTAAAATTAAAATAGACTCATTATGTTCAGGCTCTAATCTAGCTACATATGGCCTATAGATATATCCCTATCCTATACGCAAATCAATTAATATGATCATATGCTATCCCAATTTTAGTCTACACTAAACTCCCTTTCCCAAGTTTGTTTAGGTTCCTAAATCAATTTAATTGGTGGCCATGCAATTAAAAGCATTAAGCACAAACCGGAATAAACAATTCGAATCCCATTAAAGATAAGTAAGAAAGAGATTAAAAGTTAGATTACATGTGAGTTCAATTGCAATCCTAGAAAAATAATTTAGATTATAGTATCTAATAAAAACAATATCCAAAGAAATTTAGCCATGAATCCAAGTCAAAGAAAATAAGAAAAACACAAAAGTAAAGAGAGAAAACTAATAGTTAGAGTTTTGTGATCTTGATTCTCCCTCCAATTCTCTTGTTTTCTTGGTTTTTTCTTCGCTTCAAATCTTCAGAATAGTTGCTTGCTACCTCCCCTCAAAAATCCCGTTAACTAGGCTCCTTAAATAACCTAATTTCCGAAATCCCGTTAACTTCTCTTATACTTTGGAAAGTCGCGCAGCGCTGTGGCACTACTCCAGAGCTGCAGCACTGAGCTCTCTGGAAATTTGTGTGTGCTTCCTTTCATCAACACGGCAGCCTTGTTCTCCCAGCGCTGTGGCAGTCTATCAAATTCAAACATGAGTTTTACCCTGATATGTTAGGAACTGTGCAAAGTAGTAAACATAAAAGTTTTATCTCTGTCTCTTAAATTTTCAATGGATTAAGAATAACATCAATTGGACATCTGGATTGAAAGATTTACTCCAAATACCGCATCATGTTCAGTCTTTACATACTGCTACAGTAGTCCGACTTTGACAAATATTTGACCATGATCCAATCAGAACTGGGCTAATTGGTGAACATAAACATTGTTTCCCTTCTTCTTATAATTCTATTGGTCTAAG
>NW_018402895.1:0-2836 GCF_002168275.2 Theobroma umbraticum | reverse complement strand
GAGCAGTTATGGACCATATAAACATACTTGACCCGTTAATAGGTTTCGGGTTAATGCGCAGATCCATTGAATGGGTTGGTTTCACTAAGGATAATTTTGTCCAAATTTTATTTCTCTTGGCTAGAAACATTTAAAATTATGTTCAGGTCTATTCTCAAAAACGCCTTATGCATGAGGCCCATTTAAAATAAAAAATTCAGTTTTATATAATGTTATTTACATCTCATTTGACATTGTGATTAAGAATCCAAAATTCTGTTTTCTTTCTTAAATTGAATTACAAATCTTTTATATATAACCCAAGTTATTCGTGGAGAAGCCTACAGGAAAGTCAAGAACTTATTTATAAAGGATCCTATTACAGAGTTGGTGATGGGAGGACGATTTGGGTTAAAAGGAACAATTGGATCCCTTATAAGACACCTAGGTTCGTTGTTTCATGTAGTAATGCGCTGTCAAACTCAATAAAGGTAAGTGATTTTATTTTTGTTGACCAAATGATATGGGATGAGGTGAAAATCAGTGAATGCTTTCCTCCACATGAAAAGGACCTCATTCTATCAGTGCCTTTAAGTATTAGACGGCCAGTAGATCAATTGGTATGGAATAATAGTCTGGATGGTGAATACAAGGTCCGATTGGGATATCGATTACTTTGCTCTGGAGTGGGCAATAATCACGCATCAGGTTCATCCAATAATGAAGGTTTTAGATGGAGAAAATTATGGTCACTCAAATTACCGAGGAAAATAATTTTATTTATATGGAAGGTATTGACTGGCTGTCTTCCTACTAGGGCGGCTTTGATTCGAAGAAGAATTCATATTGAGCCTGATTGTCCTTTGTGGAGTGGAGTTAGAAACGGATTTCCATATTTTCTGTGAATGTCCGTTTGCTAGAGCTGCTTGGCTGTATTCAAAATGGGGCTTTAAAGACATTCCGCAGCAATTTTCTTCAACAGGGAAATGGTTAAACATGCTATTACAACACCTTGACAAGGATGCCGTAGAGTACATTATCTGTGTCTTGTGGGCAATCTGGAAAGGAAGAAATCTAACAATTTTTAAGCAGGAGAGGAAGGAACCGAATGAATGTGTGGAATTGGGTTATGATATGTGTTGTCAATATAGGTCTGCTGTAGCTATCACTAATCTGGTTGCACAACCATATGTATCTAACAAGTTTAAATGGCGGCCTTCAGTTCACATCAAATTGAATTGTGATGCTTCCACTTTTGTTGAAAATGGAGGTAAATACGTAAGGGCAGGATTCATTGTGAAAGGCCGTAATGAGGAATTCTTGCTTGCAGGAGGGTTGAAGATAGCACATTACTCTAGTGCAGCGGTAGCCGAACTTAAAGCTCTGTTATGGGCATTGGAGATATGTCAGCACGAACAGGCACAGGTTTCAGAGATTGAGCTTGATTTTGTGCAAGTAGTCAAGTGGATAAAGGGCGAACAATTTAATGGAGTGGTGGGACACATTATTGCAGATTTTTGCTCAGTTTTACGTCAGCTAAATTGTTCAATGATCAAGCACTGTAGGAGGACAACTAATATGGTGGCTTATGAGATTGCAAAGACAGTTCAAGAACTGGGTATGGCTCAACTTGTCTGGAGGGGAATATCCACTATACCTGTGTCAATTTAATTTGTAATTAGGAGTGACATTGTCAACATATGAAGATAATTATTAATATTAGATTGGCATGCTTAATGAGTACTCTTTTTTCTACTAATGGGTTTTGTCTCATTGGGTTTTCCCATAAGTAGGTTTTTAATGAGGCTCATACTAAGCCATAGGTCCTTTACAATGTGAGAGGTATTGGTTAGTTAAATTGGTTTACTCATATTGTAATTTTGATACTTCATGATGGAATTTAATTATCCCTTTAAAAAAAAGAGTTCCGTATAGTGTTATTTACATCTCATTGGACATTGTGATTGTGATTAAAAATTGTAATTAAAAATAGTTACAATTGCACATGCAAGTTCCTACTTGCTTTTGCCATTCATAAATAAATTCAGGATAAATTATACAGTTGATCCATGTCCTCTAGTAAAGTGATGAATTTAATCTTTATACAATAATTTATAAAATTTGAGATCTTATACATTTTAAAATTGACAATATCAATCTAATTGTTAACAATGTGAAAAAAAATTTTGTTACTTATACTGACATGATATTTTCTGGCTAATAGGACATTGATTATGATCATGTGTTAATGATCACATAACATTTTTTTTATTTTAACACTCTTTTCTTTGTTTTAAATTATGAAATATAAAAATTCAATTCTTATCTTTCTCATAACACTCTTTCCCTAAAATCCTAAAAACCTATTTGTATTTTTTATCTATTTCTTTTCCGATCCCGATTAAAATCATTAGCTCACATTAAATAATTTCACATCCGTACTTTTAAAATCCATTTCAGTGCTTGATCATGTCATCTCAATACTGCTATTATATCATTCGCAAAATGCCATATCATCATTATAATGTTATTAGATCCAATGTCACATCAATAAAAAAATATTACGTCAACACAACCAAACCCTATATCAATATGGACAATAAAAAATTTTTAACTCATTAGACTAATATTGTCAATTTTAAAAAGTATTAAGATTCAATTTTTACAAATTATTATATAAAGACTAAATCCACCCGTTAACAGAATATAAAGACTAATTATATAATTTAATCAATATTTTATTGTAAACTAGATTTTTTTAATCAAAATTTTATGTTTTATTTGACATAGCTTTTGTAATTAAATTTTGCAGTAGCTCAATCAATGAAAATTGAGCTTTTAATTATACTACTTATAC
>NW_018402894.1:0-1144 GCF_002168275.2 Theobroma umbraticum | reverse complement strand
TTTTGAAGGAATGGGTGACTATAAATAGACTTTTCTTCTCAATCAATGGCTTTTCTGTATGTTTCTCAAGTTAGACATTCAAATATTGTCTATTTTAAAATAAAATATAAAAAAAGTTCTATTTAAAATCAATTATAAGATTATAAAACTATTTAAAGCGGGTAATAAGGCTTTTAAAGGAATGAGTGACTATAAATGGATTTTTCTTCCCAATGAATGGCTTTTTTTTGCATGTTTCTTAAGGTAAGCATTCAATTATAGTCTGTTTTAAGAAAAAATGTAAAAAAATTCAACTTAAAATCAATTATGAGATTATAAAACTATTTGAAACGAGTAATAAGCCTTTTGAAGTAATGGGTAACTCTAAATGCACTTTTCTTGTCAATCAATGGCTTTTTCTACATGTTTTTCGAGATAAACATTCAATTATTGTCTGTTTTAAAGAAAAATGTAAAAAAATTCAACTTAAAATCAATTATGAGATTATAAAATTATTTAAATCGAGAAATAAGACTTTTGAAAGAATATGTGACTAAAAATTCATTTTTCTTCTCAATTAATGGCTTTTTCTATACTTTTTGTGAGAAGGCTTTCAATTATGGTCTATTTTAAAGAAAAATGTAAAAAAAATCAACTTAGAATCAGTTATGAGATTATAAAATTATTTAAAGCGGGTAATAAAGTTTTTAAAGGAATAAGTGACTATAAATGGACATTTCTTCTCAATGAATGGCTTTTTTTGGTTGTTTCCCAATGTGGACATTCAATTATAGTCTTCTTTAACAAAAAATATAAAAAAAGTTAACTTAAAATCAATTCTGAGATTATAAAACTATTTAAAGCAAGTCATAAGCCTTTTGAAGGAATATGTGTCTCTAAATAGACTTTTCTTGTCAATCAATGGCTTTTTTTGCATGTTTCTCAAGATAGACATTCAATTATTATCTGTTTTAAAGTAAAATATAAAAAAATTCAACTTAAAATCAATTATGAGATTATAAAACTATTTAAAGCGGGTAATAAAACTTTTGAAAGAATGAGTCACTATAAATGGACTTTTCTTCTCAATGAATGGCTTTTTTTTTTGCATGTTTCCCAAGGTGAACATTCAATTATAGTCTGTTTTAAGAAAAAATGTAAAAAA
>NW_018402891.1:1253-1664 GCF_002168275.2 Theobroma umbraticum | reverse complement strand
GGACTTTTCTTGTCAATGAATGACTTTTTCTTCATGTTTCTCATGGTAGACATTCAATCATAATCTATTGTAATAAAAATGTGAAAAGATTCAACTTCAAATCAATTTTGAAATTATAAAACCATTTAAAGAAAATAATAAGGCTTTCGAAGGCTTGGGTGGCTATAAATGAATTTTTCTTGCCTAGGAATGGCTTTTTCTTCATGGTTTTCAAGGTAGACATTCAATTATAATCTATTTTAATCAAAAATGAAAAAAAATTCAACTTAAAGCCAATTATGAGATTATAAAATAATTTAAAGCGAATAATAAGGCTTTTCAAGGCATAGGTGACAATAAATGGACTTTTCTTGCCAATGAATATGTTTTTGTTCATGTTTCCCAAGGTAAACATTCAATTATAATCTATTT
>NW_018402891.1:1172-1243 GCF_002168275.2 Theobroma umbraticum | reverse complement strand
TATAAAAAAAATCAATTTCAAATCAATTATGAGATTCTAAAATCATTTAAAGAGAGTAATAAGGCTTTCGA
>NW_018402891.1:559-1162 GCF_002168275.2 Theobroma umbraticum | reverse complement strand
GACTATAAATAGGCTTTTCTTGCCAATGATTGGCTTTTCTTTCATGTTTCCTTAGGCAGATAGTTAATTGTAATATATTTTAGCCAAAAATGATAAACAAATTCAACTTAAAGTCACTTATGAGATTAGAATATCATTTAAAGCAGGTAATAAAGCTTTTGAAGCCATAGGTGACTATATATGTACTTTTCCTACTAATGAATATCTTTTTTTCTTGTTTCTCAAGGTAGATATTCAATTATATTCTGTTTTAATAAAACATATAAAAAAATTCAACTTTCAAACAATTATGAGATTATAAAACCATTTAAAGCAAGTAATAAGACTTTTGAACGCATGGGTGACTATAAATAGACTTTTCTTGTCAATTAATATCTTTTTATTCACGTTTCTTGATGTAGACATTCAAATATAATCTGTTTTAATAAAAAATGTAAAACAATTTAACTTTCAATCAATTAAGAGATTATATGACCACTTAAAGTGAACAATAAGGCTTTCAAAGACTTGAGTGACTATAAATAGGCTTTTCTTGCCAATGAATGGCTTTTTCTTCATGTCTCTTGAGGTAGACATTCAATTATTGTTTGTTTTAACTAAAAA
>NW_018402891.1:321-549 GCF_002168275.2 Theobroma umbraticum | reverse complement strand
TTCAACTTAAAATCAATTATGAGATTATTAAACCATTTAAAGTGAGCAATAAGGCTTGTAAAGGCTTAGGTGACTATAGATAGGCTTTTCTTGGTAATGAATTGTTTTTTTTTCATGTTTTCTTAGGCATACATTCAATTGTAATATGTTTTAGCCAAAAGTATAAAAAAATTCAACTCAAAATCAATTATGAGATTAGAAAATCATTTAAAGCGAGTAATAAGGCTT
>NW_018402891.1:114-301 GCF_002168275.2 Theobroma umbraticum | reverse complement strand
AAATGGACTTTTCTTTCCAATGAATATCTTTTTCTTTATGTTTCTCAAGGTAAATATTCAATTTAATTTGTTTTAACAAAAAATATAAAACAATTCAACTTAAAATTAACTATGAGATTATAAAACTATTTAAAGTAGTAATAAGGCTTTTGAAGGTGTAGGTGACTATAAATGGACTTTTCTTACC
>NW_018402891.1:0-104 GCF_002168275.2 Theobroma umbraticum | reverse complement strand
TTTTTCTTCATGTTTCTTGAGGTAGACATTCAATCATAATCTGTTTTAAGCAAAAATGTAAAAAAATTCAACTTGAAATCAATTATGAGATTATAAAATCATTT
>NW_018402890.1:1208-1301 GCF_002168275.2 Theobroma umbraticum | reverse complement strand
TGAAGAAAAAAGCATTCATTGACATGAAAAGTCTATTTATAGTCTCCCATTCCTTCATAAAGCCTTATTACTCACTTTAAATGGTTTTATAAT
>NW_018402890.1:0-1198 GCF_002168275.2 Theobroma umbraticum | reverse complement strand
ATTTTAAGTTGAATTATTTTACATTTTTAGTTGAAACATACTATAATTGAATGTCTACCTTGGGAAACATGAAGTAAAAGGTATTCATTTGCTAAAAAAAGTTCATTTATAGTCATCTATTCGTTCACAAGCCTTATTACTCGCTTTAAATGGTTTTATAATCTCATAATTGATTTTAGGTTAAATGTTTTTTATTTTTAGAGGAAACAGATTATAATTAAACGTCTACCTTGGGAAACGTGTACAAAAAGCCATTCCTTGAGAAGAAAAGTCCATTTATAGTCAGTCATTTCTTCAAAAGCCTTAATACTTTCTTTAAATGGTTTTATAATCTCAAAATTGATTTTAAGTTCAATTTCTTTTTATTTTTTGTTAAAACAAATTATAAATGAATGTTTACCTTGAGAAACGTGAAGAAAAAGACATTTACTGATAAGAAAAGTTCATTTATAGTCACCCATTCTTTCAAAAGGTTTAGTACTCGCTTTAAATGGTTTTATAATCTCATAATTGATTTTAAGTTAAATTTTTTAACATTTTTCATTAAATCAGATAATAATTGAATGTTTACCTTGCGAAACATAAAGAAAAAAGTATTCATTAGCAAGAAAAGTGTATTTATAGTCTCTCATTCCTTTAAAAGCCTTATTACTCACTTTTAATAATTTTTTAATCTCATAATTGATTTTAAGTTGAATTGTTTTATATTTTTAGTTAAAACAAACTATAATTGAATTTGTATCTCAAGAAATGTAATGAAAAAGGCATTCATTAGCAAAAAAAGTCTCTTTATAGTCACCCATTCCTTCAAATGCCCTATTACTCACTTTAAATGATTTTATTATCTCAAAATTAATTTTAAATTCAAATTTTTTTACATGTTTTGTCAAAACAGATTATAATTGACTGTCTATTTTGAGAAACGTGAAGAAAAAGGCATTCATTTACAAGGAAAGTCCATTTATAGTCACCCATTCCTTCAAAAGGCTTATTACTTACTTTAAAAGGTTTTATAATCTCATAATTAATTTTAAGTTGATTGTTTTTATATTTTTCATTAAAATAGACAATAATTGAATATCTACCTCGAGAAACGTGAAGAAAAACGCATTCATTGGCAAGAAAAGTCTATTTATAGTCAAATATTCATTCAAAAGTCTTATTACTCACTTTAAATAGTTTTATAATCTCATAATTG
>NW_018402889.1:1612-1730 GCF_002168275.2 Theobroma umbraticum | reverse complement strand
ATTTTTGGTCGAAACAGATTATAATTGAGTGTTTTCCTTATGAAATGTGAAGAAAAAGCCATTGATTGGCAAGAAAAGTGTACTTATAGCCACCCATGCCTTCCAAAGCCTTATTACT
>NW_018402889.1:1118-1248 GCF_002168275.2 Theobroma umbraticum | reverse complement strand
ACATGAAGAGAAAGCTATTCATTAGCAAGAAAAGTCTATTCATAGTCACCCATATCTTCGGAAGCCTTATTACTCTCCTTAAGTGGTTTTACAATCTCATATTTGATTTTAGGTTGAATGTTTTTAGATT
>NW_018402889.1:673-784 GCF_002168275.2 Theobroma umbraticum | reverse complement strand
AAGCCTTACCACTTGCTTTAAATGGTTTTATAATCCCATGATTGATTTTAAGTTCAATGTTTTTACATTTTTGGTCAAAACATATTATAATTGATTGTTTTCCTTTTGAAA
>NW_018402889.1:0-122 GCF_002168275.2 Theobroma umbraticum | reverse complement strand
AAGTCCATTTAGAGTCATCCATACCTTCCAAAGCCTTATTACTCGCTTTAAATGATTTTACAATCTCGTAATTGATTTTAAGTTGAATTTATTTATATTTCCGGTTAAAATAGATTATAATA
>NW_018402887.1:0-5830 GCF_002168275.2 Theobroma umbraticum | reverse complement strand
TAATGTTTTTTAATATATATACTTTATATATATTAGATTCATTTATAAGAAATATAATTACTGTTATATATATGTTAAAATACTTTTAGCATATGTCCACTTTAAATATAAATATATTTACTTTCTATTTTATGTTAACATTACAAAAATTTTAACTAATAAAATTATTAATTATGTTTGAGATATTTTTTGTTATTTAAATTTAATTTTATTATTTGTATGTTTTTACTAATTTAATTATTAATAAATTATATGAAATATATAAAAAAATATTATTATATGAATACGAGTACGGATTCAGATTTGGGTAATTAGGTACCATGAATAGCATTTTAATAATTTTTTTTACATAATCAAGTTTTTAAATGGATTTAGGTAATTATAAAGTTGTGAAGATATATTAAGGTTAAGATAAAGATAATAAATTTTAAAAATATTTGAATAATTAACAAGATTCAGATATTTTGTTTCTTATAAAATTAAGATTCACATGCCTCAAAATTAATAAATACCCTATTTATTGAGAACCCTAATCAAAATCAACTCCGGAAACACTCCAATTTCAGAAATGAGAGAGTAACTTCAAATTTTCTTTTTCGTAGAAAGCCAAAATCTAATGAACTTCTTATATAAGCAGGGTGTCCAAGTCTGAAAAAGAGGCCCACCTTTCAGGACTAGCAAGGAGGGGCTGGCCATGCATAGCAGCCTTTCTAGACCAACCATATAAACCATGCTTTGAAACTTGAAAGGACCCAAACTCCAAATGAGCCTTTCGCGGAAACATCGATGCGTCGCCCTGTTTAATGGCGTCATCACGAAATCGAGAAATGTTCAAACATCCCAAACCCACTATTTTCTTCGTACTTCGTCGACTACAGGCGTCCAACTTTTCCCAAACTTGTATGACAGAGACTCTTCCCACGAGGCATATTAATACATCAACAAAGTTTGCATGACCAGAGATGGTCTCCATTTTCTTCGTATTATTCAAACTAAACGTATAGCTTTCACGTGATTCTGATTTTTCTAATAACACATCTTACGTTTCTCTTTGGATACGACAGGTAGAATACGTTTGAACTTTTCAACCGTTGTGCCATCATCAGATTATCTTTCAATAAAGCAAATGTTTGAGAGGACTTATTTTTCTTATTTAAATAAGTTATTGTAATTAGCGTATTTAAACGGATTGTAACCATCTCATTTTGTCCGAAATTTTTAATGAAATTCCAAATAATTCAGATAAAGTCATCATTGATAATTAATCCAATTTTTACTTTTAAATCTTCTAAGTCTATTTTATTTGATCTGGTTTTAATTTGGATCTGAAATTTTATCAGTTTAATAGCTTGAAAACCAATGTAAACTTTAATGTAATTTTATTCAACGTAGATAATATTTAGTCAAGTTCAAGCCGCCTTCAACTATATATATTTCTGTTAATTTTTTGTTGGTCTATCCAAAAAATAAGTTGCTTCCTAGACTAGGCCTTCATTTGGAATTAGTAGTGGTAACTAGCACCATTAACCTATCAGGTTGGAAATTAAGATGTTGAGACTACAGATATGAGCCAACAGCGTGCCCCAACAATTCATCTAGGGATCAGCAAACCCTCATATACAACATTTCTCATATCAGCAACCTCTACATTCCACTCACTAGAAAGGTTCAGATTGCATGCAGAGCTATCCAGACTCTTGGGGGGATGGAATTGGACTGCATGCGCAATAAATCCAACGGGAAGAGGCATGGTTAGATCTCCTGCTCTTGTTGCCTTTCTCAATTCTGATGGCAGTATGATCCGTATAATCTTATACAACACAAATGACTTACAACCCTTGAATGCAGTACTAGGAAACCAGCATTCCTGATTCCGATATCTCAGCCGAATATGTTAACAAGGGGTGAATTCTACAGTAAGGTTAACCTTATTGTAGGGTTAATTAAAATAATTTTTAAAAAAATAATAAAAATATACTTAACAGGTTAACAGATAAATAACATATATAAATTTTAAATTTATCCATTTTTCATTAACAATATAGATAATTCTTAAATTAATTTAATTTATTTTAAATATTATATATTTTTATTTTTATTCTAATTTTTTTAATTTAAAATATAAAAATATTATTATTTTTCACTGACAATATATCTACCTAATTAATTTAATTCAATTAAAATTATTATTATGATTTGTTACGTTAAATCTCGCATATTTATGTCAATTTTTTAACAATTTTTTCTCCACCTTTATAATACTTTATGTTAATTCTTACCACTTTATATCAAGGTTTCTTAACAACTAAATTTTACCATAATTCTTTTTATCCTTACTATTATATACGCATAAATTAAAATTTGTAAGCTCTAAATCACTTTAGACTTGAGAATAAAAATTTAATTGTATAATTTTTTTAAAATTTATATTTATTTGACATAACTGACTTGTTGCATTAAATCTCATACATTTACGTTAATATTTTGAAAATACTTGTTTCACCTTTAAAATGTTTTATGTTAATTCTTACCGCTTTATGTCAAAACTTTTAAATACTAACTTTTACTGTAATTCATTTTATCTTTACTATTATTCCTTCATAGATTAAATTTTTAAGCGGTAAAACACTTTACACTCAAGAATAACAATTTAAATATTTAATTTTTAAAAAAATTATATTTACTTGACATAATTGACTTATTATATTAAATCTCACATATTTACATCAATACTTTGACGATCATTGTTCCAACTTTATAATGCTTTATGCTAATTCTTACCATTTACATCAAGACTTTTTAAATACAAATTTTCGTCATAATTCTTTTTATCTTTACTATTATTCACGTATAGATTAAAATTTGTCAGTCGTAAAACACTTTAAACTTGAGAATAAAAACTCAAATATTTAATTTTCTCAAAAATTATGTTTATTTGACATAATTGACTTATTACATTAAATCTTACAAATGTACATCAATATTTTAACAATACTTGCTTCGTCTTTATAATGTTTTACGTTATTTCTTACTATTTTACATCAAAAATTTTCAACTACTAAATTTCAATATAATTCTTTATATCCTTACTATTATTCTTGCATAGATTAAAATTTGTAAATTGTAAAACACTTTAAACTCGAGAATAACAATTTAAATATTCAATTTTTCAAAAATTATGTTTATTAGACATAATTGATTTGTTACGTTAAATCTCACACATTTACGTTCATATTTTTAAAATATCCGTTCCACCTTTATAATATTTTACGTTAATTCTTATAGTTTTACGACATGACTTTTCAACTAATAAATTTTATTGTAATTTTTTTTATCCTTACTATTATTCACGCATAGATTAAAATTTGTAAGCCATAAAACACTTCAAACTTGAGAATAACAATTTAAATGTTTAATTTCTCCAAAAATTATGTTTAAAAAGCCTTGACGTAAAACATTATAAAATTAGAACAAATATTGTTAAAATATTGATGTAAATATATAAGATTTAATATAACAAGTCAATTATATCTAATAAAGATTTAATATAATAAGTCAATTATGTCTAATAAACATAATTTTTGAAAAAATTAAACATTTAAAATTTTATTTTCGAGTTTAAAGTGTTTTACAACTTATAAATTTTAATATATACGTGAATAATAATAAAGATAAAAAGAAGCACGGTAAAATTTAACAGTAAAAAAACCTTAACGTAAAACGGTAAGAGTTAACATAATACATTATGATGGTTGAACAAGCATTGTCAAAATATTGATGTAAATATGTGAGATGTAACGTAACAAGTTAATTATGTCAACTAAACATAATTTTTGAAGAAATGAAACATTTAAACTGTTATTCTCAAGTTTAAAGTGCTTTATAGCTTACAAATTTTAATCTATGTGTGAATATTAGTAAAGATAAAAAGAATTAAGGTGAAAATTAGTATTTAAAAAGCTTTGATGCAAAGCGATAAAAATTAACGTAAAATATTATAAAGGTGGCACAAGCATTTTCAAAATATTAACGTAAATATGTGAAATTTAACGTAATAAGTTAATTATGCAAAACAAACATAATTTTCGGAGAAATTAAACATTTAAATTTTTATTTTCTAATTTAAATTGTTTTGCCACTTATAAATTTTAATCCGTAGATGAATAATAGCAATGATTAATAATTATAGTATTAATTAGTTGTTGACGTACAACAGTAAGAATTAACATAAAATATTACAAAATGAGAAAAAAAATTAACAAAATATTAACGTAAATGTATGAGATTTAACATAACAAGTCATTTATGTGAAATAAACATAATTTTTGAAAAAATTAAACATTTAAATTTTTATGCTCAAGTTTAAAGTATTTTAAGGCTGACAAATTTTAATCTATACATGAATAATAGTAAAAATAAAACGAATTATGGTGAAAATTAGTATTTGAAAAACCTTGACCTAAAGTCGTAAGAATTAATGTAAAAATAAAAATTTAAATGTTTAATTTACCCGAAAATTATATTTATTTTACATAATTGACTTATTACGTTAAATCTCACACATTAACATCAATATTTTGAAAATATTTATTCTACCTTTATAATATTTTACATTAATTCTTACCGCTTTACGTCAAAACTTTTTAAATGCTAATTTTCACTGTAATTCTTTTTATCCTTACTATTATTTATGCATAAATTAAAATTTGTAAGTCATAAAACACTTTAAACTCGAGAATAATAATTTAAATGTTTAATTTCTTCAAAAATTATGTTAATTTGACATAATTGATTTGTTACGTTAAATCTCACATATTTATGTCAATATTTTGACAATGTTTGTTCAGCCCTTATAATGTTTTATGTTAACTCTTACCGTTTTACGTCAAAGTTTTTCTACTACTAATTTTCACCGTAATTTTTTTTATCTTTATTTTTATTCACGCATATATTAAAATTTGTAAGCCTTAAAACACTTTAAACTCGAGAATAATAATTTAAATCCTTAATTTCTCTAAAAATTATGTTTATTAGATATAATTGACTTGTTACGTTAAATCTTATATATTTACGTCAATATTTTTAAAATGCTTGTTCCACCTTTATAATATTTTACGTTAATTTTTATCGCTTTATATCAAGATTTTCCAATTACTAAATTTCAATATAATTCCTTATATCTTTTTATTATTTTTGCATAGATTAAATTTTTAAGCTGTAAAACACTTTAAACTAGAGAATAAAAATTTAAATGTTTAATTTATCAAAAAATTATGTTTATTTGTCATAATTGATTTGTTATATTAAATCTCACACATTTATGTCAATATTTTTTAAAATGTTTATTTCACCTTTATAACATTTTATGTTAATTATTATTATTTTACATTAAAGTTTTTCAACTACTAAATTTCAACGTAATTCTTTATATCCTTACTATTATTTTTGAATAGATTAAATTTTTAAGCTGTAAAACACTTTAAACTCGAGAATAACAATTTAAATATTTAATTTTTCTTAAAATTATGTTTATTAATTGACTTGCTACATTAAATCTCATATATTTATCTCAATATTTTGACAATGCTTGTTTCAGTTTTATAAAGTGTTTTGCGGTTTAAAAAATTTTAATTTATACATGCATAATAATAAGGACAAAATAATTATAGTATTTATTTAGTAGTTGACGTAAAATAGTAAGAATTAACGTAAAATATTATAAAAATAAAATAAAAATTAATAAAATATTGACGTAAATATGTAAGATTTAATATAATAAATTAATTATGTCACATAAACATAATTTTTTAGAAAATTAAATATTTAAATT
>NW_018402885.1:0-1149 GCF_002168275.2 Theobroma umbraticum | reverse complement strand
AGAAACGTGAAGAAACAAGCATTCATTGACAAGAAAAGTCCATTTAAAGTCACCAATTCCTTCAAAAAGCTTATTACTGGCCTTAAATAGTTTTATAATCTCATAATTGATTTTAAATTGAACTTTTTACATTTTTTGTTAAAACAGACTATAATTGAATGTTTACCTTGGGAAACATGCAGAAAAAACCATTCATAAGGAAGAAAAGTCCATTTATAGTCACTCATTCCTTCAAAAAGCTTATTACTCGCTTTAAATAGTTTTATAATCTCATAATTGATTTTAAGTTGAAGTTTTTTACATTTTTTACTAAAACAGACTATAATTAAATGTTTAACTCGGGAAACATGTAGGAAAAGTCATTTATTGAGAAAAAAAGTCCATTTATAGTCACGCATTCCTTTAAAAGGCTTATTACCCGCTTTTAATGGTTTTATAATCTCATAATTGATTTTAAGTTGAATTTTTTTATCTTTTTTGTTAAAATAGACTATAATTGAATATCTATCTTGGGAAACGTGTAGAATAAGCTTATTCATTGAGAACAAAAGTTAATTTATAGTCACACATTCCTTCAATAGCCTTATTACTCGATTTAAATAATTTTATAATCTCATACTTGAATTTAAGTCAAACTGTTTTACATATTTCTTTAAAACAGACAATAATTAAATGTTTAACTCATGAAACGTGCAACAAAAGCCATTGATTGGGAAGAAAAGGCCATTTATAGTCACCCATTCATTCAAAAGGCTTATTACTAGCTTTAAATAGTTTTATAATCTCATAATTGATTTTAAGTTAAATTTTTTACATTTTTGATTAAAACATACTATAATTGAATGTCTACCTCGAGAAATATAAAGCAACAAGCAATCATTGGCAAGAAAAGTCCATTTAAATTCGCCCATTCCTTCAAAAACCTTATTACTTGCTTTAAATAGTTTTATAGTCTCATAATTGATTTCAAGTTGAATTTTTTTACATTTTTGATTAAAACATACTATAATGGAATGTCTAGCTCGAGAAACGTGAAGAAACAAGCATTTATTGACAAAAAAAGTCCATATAGAGTTACCTATTCTTTCAAATGGTTTATTACTCGCTTTAAATAATTTTATAATCTCATAATTGATTTTAAGTTTAATT
>NW_018402884.1:0-4534 GCF_002168275.2 Theobroma umbraticum | reverse complement strand
CCAAAAAAAAATCTCAAAATAAAAGGTATATTTTTTCTTATTTAATAGATTCTTATTTTTTTAAGATGTGATTATGTTACTTGTAATAAGAATTATATGTATTTTGGCTTGTGTAATTAGATTGCTACTTCGAATTTTTTAAAATCCATACTTTATACAATCACATCAATTTACTAAGATCTTACTCCTAAGATCTTACTCCTACCGAAGCAAATGGACCATAACTTAGAAAAGATACAAATGACAGAAACAAAACCCATAAAGGAAAAGAAAAGAATGGATTAAAATGAGATAAGCAATACCACCAAATAAAAAAAATGAGAGAAAACTTGAAGAAAATAGTAGAAAAAAGAAAGAAACGTAAAGAACGGAGAGAAGGTTGTAAAGGCTATAAACAAAGAGGGCGGAGAAATCAAAGAGAAAGATGATACTAAAGAGAAAAAGACCATAAAGGATAAAATTTTTGACAAAACCCCCATCTACAAAACAAATCCCAACTTGAAATCAGCATCAGTGTAACCACAAATAGCAAGGCACCGCGTCATCCAATTGTATAAACAAAGGAGGCAAAGAAATTAAAGAGAATAAAGATACTGAAGAGAAAAGGACAAAAAAGGATGGAAAAATCAGGCAAAAACCCCACCGACAAAACAAAACCCTACCTGATGTCAATAAAACTCCAATTAACAAAGCCACTCATCAACCAATTGAAGATCTTTGGGGAGCCCGCCCAAAAACAATCTTAAGCACTCTAATTGCATATCATGTATCAAACAATTGATTCTCAATTATCCTCTCTTCAGGACAGCTTTTAATTATAGTAGATTAGAGTAATGTTGATGAATTATGTAATGTTATAATATATTTGACATTTACAAAGTTATTAAAATCAATTAAGGTTTAATTTTTATCTTTATATTAGCATAATATTTATTGTTAAATTTAATAATAGGTTTATACATATTCAAAATTAAAAAAATAAATATTATTTATTATGAAAAATATTACAAAGAAAAATGTTAAATAAAAGGAAAGTAAAATATCTTATAAGAAAAAGGGGAAAAACAAAAGGACCAAGGTTGGTCAGCAATTCCAGCTGCATATAAAACTATTGTTACAGGAGTCAGGTGAGCATTTGGCCTGTTCGGTTAGTTTAATATGAAAAGATTGAAAATCGAATTAACTCAACTCCACTAAAAAATAACTGAACCAATTGAACTACATTATAATAATTGCATTAATCAAAATAGTTTAATGATTGGTCAATTTTATTAATTTTCCTATTTTTCAACATTTTTCAACATTTAAAAAAAAAGATAAGTAAAACTACTCATCTTCAAATTCTAATCATGATAATTTGAATATATCAACTTGATGCAAACAAACATAAAGTATTCAAAAGTCCATAAAACTACATTTACATTAGCAAAAACTCAATAAATTTGTAACAAGGTCCATCGACGTGAAACATAGGAAGTATTCCATTTCAACACAAACAACACTAAGTATCCCATCGCTTTAAGCACATTACAACAACATGCATCAAAGATGGGCCTCCTATAACTTAATGCACATTCCCCTAACATGTTAAAGAAGACAAAATTCTAAGTAGTATAAAACATAATTATTTTTAATAGTTTTAAACTCTCCTTAAAAAAAAATAAAAATTTAGTAACTTCACATATTGCAAAATTCAAATAATTATTATTTAAATATTATTTTATTTTTTATTATTTAAAGAGATAAAGTTTGAAATTTTAAAAATTTACATTAAAAAAATATAAATGTATTAAACTTTATATTTTCAAACACAAAGATAATTTTATAAATTAATGCTACAATTTTAAGGATTTGATATTATGCTTATATATATATATATATATATCAAATACTGTAATATTATTTATTCAACAATCACTTTTTAAATATATAATCCTTTTCACAACAATCACGTTTAATTGAAATGTTATAGTACTAAAGTACTAAATTCAACATTAAGGTATCCTCTCTCTCTCTCTCTATATATATATACATATCACATATAATCTAGAAACAAAAAAAATGATATTCATTTTGGGCATAAAAAATGCAGGTTAATTGCCATTGTGGCATTCTGCAAATCTATCACACAACTAGTGGCAGATCTAGAACATTTTCAAAGGGGGGACTAAACAAAAAAAATATTAAACAATTAAAGAGAATTTTATATATAATTTAATTATCACTTATTTAAAAAATTAAATAAAATTCAAAAGACATTAAATATACAAAAAAATGCACATTAATAGTAATGATGTCATTTATATATATAACTGAATGGAACTATATATGAATCTCTCTCACTCTTTGAGCGCAAGAATGGAAGAGAAAACAACTTTTCAAACTTAAATGAATTGTCTTTTTACTTTGTGTGTCTTAATTCTCATCTTATTTTTATTTACCTCTTAAATTGCTAATTAACATATTAGATTATTTGGTTGAATTATTGAGATATAATATGTTATGATAGGCTTAGATTTATATTAAAACTTAATGAGTTTGGATTAGTAGACTTACTTTTATTTTTTGATAAATTTGATAGGCTTAACATATTAGTTTAGAATTTATTTGTTAGGCTTAACTGACAATATACTAACAACAATGACTTTAATTTTATCAAACAGTTTGAAGACTAAAATTAATTATTAAAAAAATTATTTTGAGAGTCATTAAAAATGAATATAATAAATAAAATTGTATTGAAAGAAATATAATTATTTCATTCTATCAATTTATATGTATATCCTTGTTACTTAGAGTTAGAAACATACATACTAAAATACATTAGTTATTCTGAATAAAAAATAATACATTGATGAAATTCTAAGTAATAGTACAATATTGTAACTTATGTTTGAGAATTATATAATAATTTATTAATTTTAAAATATTAAAATTATTAAAAATAAAATCTATATAACAAAAAAAAGAAAAACATGATAAGTAAAAGATAAAATCTACCTATGACATAATAAAAAAAAAGAATATGATTTATGGTTCGTATAAATTTGTGAAAAAATATATAAAAATTTAAAATATATGAGTAAATATAATAAAAAATAAATATAAATAACGATATAAATTAAAAAAATAAAAAAACTTTAAAGTTGAATAAAACATATAAAATTATTTTATTATTCTTTATTTGTATTAATTATTAAATAAAAATTTATTTTTGGAAAGCCATTAAAAAAATTTATTAAAAAATTTTTAAAAATATATTTAAAAATGTTTAAATTCGCCAAAATGACCTTTTCCCCGAGCTTCATTAGGCTGTAACTTTGATTTGTCAACAATGGAGAAGCCAAGCCTAAAAGCCAACATAACCTCAAAAGCAAGAAACCTCTTGGCGAATAAACACCTATCCTAGCGGACTCACAGCTTCCCACAAAATGTCGTCCGTTCATTTGATTTAGTCATTTTCATCCATCAGAAAAGATTGGAGCTTTTGATGAAACCGCTTGTGACTAGGGTCGTGTAAAACATATTGGAAACAAATTTCATATGTGCGTTCAGGCAGCGTGGGACGTCACCGAAAGCAATTAGTAGTAATAAAGTTGGAAAAGGTGTGCCCTTGGAAATGCACAGAGGTGTAGTACAGCTATTTCCAGCTTATGATTAGCAGCAGGATAAGCCCCAGATGTCCAACGAAAGCCGCTCACGTCCCGGTCTTCAAACAGACCCTAGGCAGTTTTGGCTCTTTATTATGGAGTCCCCTTCTCATTCGGTCCTTCTCTTCGAATGGTTTGGGTCGAAAGCTGGCAATCCAGAGCACCTTATTTTTTCCACAACAAAAAAAAAGACAGCACAATTATTGCAAGATTTGGGATCTGTCTGCGCTTGATTTTGTGTGCATTTGTGTTGTTACATGTCAAGCACTCGATATCGACTTCATTGAAAACACTAGGATGTCATATCATATTCAAAGACTTTTGAAGATGAGGGTTACGTTACGTTTTCAAGTATTCTCCACGTTTTTGTGAGTTTATTTTTTTATTTTTGTTAAAATTTGTTTAAACGATGGTTTTAATACATTGCTGGATTAAGATGATGCTAGGACGTATGAGTGGACGGAAAGGCTAGTATCTTTATTAGTACAAGTTAAAGTTAGTGAGGATGGGGATTGGTGAGTTGTGGGATACATTATCTCCATCATAAGTTAGGTTAGTCAACTCAATTAATTCTCACCTGATAAAATTCATAACACAAGAGACAACATAATGCTGCTTAAATTATTGTCACTTGCTTCAACTGGATGTTTAGGGCTCAATTAACTAATGTATATAATATTATTTTTGCTTCTAAAGTTGCTATTTTAGTGGGCTTGGGCCTGCCCCCGTGAGAAGTCAAACGCACGGGAAAGGAAATTACATACTGATTCCAGTAGGAAAAAGGCTGGCGTATGAATATGGAGTTGATTAGTGAGTGGCGCAATTAGCACCCCGTGTCACCGCAATTTCTCTGATTTTCCCCTGGCCCAAGACTCAAACAGTTC
>NW_018402883.1:777-1014 GCF_002168275.2 Theobroma umbraticum | reverse complement strand
AAGCAATCTTGGCTCTTCAGTCAAAAATTGCATGTTTGATAAGCAAAAGGGAAAGCATTTTTACGAGGACGTCATTTGGGAAACAAGAAAGAGGCTGGACATTAGTTCTACCATGAACATTTCTAGGATGTGGACTATGACCATGGTCACCTAAGTTTTCTCTCTCGTTTTTCTTTCTTTGCTTTTCTAGCTTCTTAATTCCTAGAGACACCATAGCGATTGGCTCAAATATACTGC
>NW_018402883.1:0-767 GCF_002168275.2 Theobroma umbraticum | reverse complement strand
AAAGGAAAACTGATCTTCTTTTATAGATAAGGAAACAAGAAATTTGACTCATTGGTTGGTATATGATCTCTGTCTAAAAGATAAAATTCAAATAACTCTACCCCCAATTATTAAAAAAAAAAGAAATTCTATGAAAATGGCTACCAATTGAATACTATCAATAGGTAATGGAGACATTGGTTGAATGAAAACATCAGAAGAAAGCTTCATTTAAATAAGAGAAGGCATTTGAGCTTTTGGCCCATTGGTTAGTACATGATCTCCTGTTTTAAAGACAGGATTCAAATCTCCTTTCCTCAATTTCCCAAAAAAAGGAAAAAAGGCCAAACAAAGTAAGGAGGATTTAGGTTCAATATTTCTTCATTAAATTACCTTTGATTTTTTGAATCTTTGTGTCTGGAGCAGATTTAGTTTCCATAGTATAAGTCACCATTTCAGCATATCTCTACTAGATACAAATAGATCAGACCTTAGTCAGACGTGGAAGGCTCTTCTACAAGGAAACTACATGCAAATGTTGTAGTGACCAGCGTCGTTTTACACAAGACAAAGTCACTGATGCTGTTGTTTTGAGTTTGGCATTCTAAACTTCGTAAGCCACTTCCATATTAGATCCATGATATTTTTGGCAAGTAGAAGTAAATTACCTACTATAAAATCTATTATTAATGATGTAGATGAATTATTTGAGCAAAAAAGGCAATGCATCCAAGAAATTTATAATTCATATCTAGTTTTACCATTTTTGTCTCAACATTCCTTTTTTA
>NW_018402882.1:0-1489 GCF_002168275.2 Theobroma umbraticum | reverse complement strand
ACTTAAGCTCCCAAAATGAGTCAAAATAACTCTATATAATAGAGTTATCACCTTATGAAACGTATAGAAAGAGCCATTCACTGAGAAGAGAAGTCCATTTATAGTGACCCATTCCTTGAAAAGCCTTATTACTCGCTTTAAATGGTTTTATAATCACATAATTGATTTTAAGTTAAATTTTTTTACATTTTTGGTTAAAACAGACTATAATTGAATGTCTACTTCAAGAAATGTAAAGAAAAAAACATTCATTGGAAAGAAAAGTCTATTTATAGTCTCTCATTCCTTCAAAAGCCTTATTACTCATTTTACACGATTTGATAATCTCATAATTGATTTTGAGTTCAATTTGTTTTACATTTTTGGTTAAAACCGATTATAATTGAATTTTTACCTCAAGAAATATGAAGAAAAAGGCATTCATCGACAAGAAAAGTCTATTTATAGTCATACGTTCTTTCAAAAGCCTTATAACTCGCTTTAAATGGTTTTATAATGTCATAATTGATTTTAAGTTGAATTATTTTATATTTTTCGTTAAAATATACTATAATGGATTGTCTACCTCATGAAACGTGTAAAAAGAGCCATTCACTAAGAAGAAAAGTTCGTTTATAGTAACCCATTCTCTTAAAAGCCTTATTACTTGCTTTAAATAGTTTTATAATTTCATAACTGATTTTAAGTTAAATTGTTTTACATTTTTAGTGAAAACAGACTATAATTGAATGTCTACCTCAAGAAATGTAAAGAAAAAAGTATTTATTGTGAAGAAAAGCCCATTTATAGTCTTCCATTCCTTCGAAAGCCTTATTACTCACTTTAAATGGTTTTATAATCTCATAATTGATTTTGAATTCAATTTGTTTTGAAATTTTTAGTTAAAATGGATTATAATTAAATGTCTACCTCAAAAAAGTGAAGAAAAAGGAATTCATTGTCAGGAAAAGTCCATTTATACCCACCCATTCCTTCAAAACCCTTATTACTCACTTTAAATGGTTTTATAATCTCAAAATAGATTTTAAGTTTAATTGTTTTTACATTTTTGGTTAAAACATATTATAATTGACTGTCTGCGTTAGGAAACATGAAGAAAAAGACATTCATTGATAAAAAAAGTTTATTTGTAGTCACCCATTCCTTCAAAACCCTTATTACTCGCTTTAAATGGTTTTATAATCTTCTAATTGATTTTAAGTTGAATTTTTTACATTTTTTATTAAAATAAACTACAATTGAATGCCTACCTCCAGAAAGATGTAGAAAAGTGTATTTATTTAGAAGAAAAGTCCATTTATAGTCTCCAATTCCTGTAAAAGTATTATTACTCACTTTAAATGATTTTATAATCTCATAATTGATTTTGAGTTAAATTTTTTACATTTTTCGATAAAATAGACCATAATTGAATGCCTACCTTGAAAAACGTCTAAAAAAACTCATTTATTTGGAAGAAAAGTCCATTTATAGTCTCCCATTCCTTTAA
>NW_018402881.1:1553-1777 GCF_002168275.2 Theobroma umbraticum | reverse complement strand
ATAGTCACTCATTCCTTCAAATGCCTTATTACTCACTTTAAACGGTTTTATAATGTCATAATTGATTTTAAGTTTAATTTTTTACATTTTTTATTAAAATAGACTATAGTTAAATGTCTACCTCAACAACGTGAAGAAAAACACATTCATTGGGAAGAAAAGTCCACTTATAGTCATCAATTCTTTCAAAAGTCTTATTACTCGCTTTAAATAGTTTATAATCT
>NW_018402881.1:1352-1543 GCF_002168275.2 Theobroma umbraticum | reverse complement strand
TTGAAGTTGAAATTTTTTACATTTTTCATTAAAATAGACTATAATTAAACGTCTGCCCTGATAAACGTGAAGAAAAAAGTATTGATTGATAAAAAAAATCTATTTATAGCCTCCCATTCCTTTAATAGCCTTTTTACACATTCTAAATGGTTTTATAATCTCATAATTAATTTTAAGTGTAATGTTTTTAC
>NW_018402881.1:1222-1342 GCF_002168275.2 Theobroma umbraticum | reverse complement strand
AAAACAGGCTATAATTGAATGTCTGCCTTGAGAAAAGTGAAGAAAAAAGCATTCCTTGGTGAGAAAATTCTATTTATAGCCTCTCATTCCTTTAAAAGCCTTTTTACTTGCTTTAAATGG
>NW_018402881.1:1073-1212 GCF_002168275.2 Theobroma umbraticum | reverse complement strand
AAATAATTGATTTTAAGTTAAATTTTTTTACATTTCTGATTAAAACAGACAATAATTAATTGTCAATGTTGAGAAACGTGAAGACCAAAGTATTCAATGACAAGAAAAGTCTATTTATAGCCTTCCATTCCTTTAAAAG
>NW_018402881.1:959-1063 GCF_002168275.2 Theobroma umbraticum | reverse complement strand
CATTTTAAATGGTTTTCTAATCTAATATTTGATTTTAAGTAGAATTTTTTTACTTTTTTGATTAAAACAGACAACATTGACTGTCTATCTCGAGAAACGTGAAG
>NW_018402881.1:824-949 GCF_002168275.2 Theobroma umbraticum | reverse complement strand
TCATTGACAAGAAAAGTCCATTTATAGTCGCCCATTCCTTAAAAAGCCTTATTACTCGCTTTAAATGGTTTTCTAATTTGATAATCGATTTTACGTTGAATTGTTTTATATTTTTGATTAAAACA
>NW_018402881.1:716-814 GCF_002168275.2 Theobroma umbraticum | reverse complement strand
GAATATTTACCTCGAGAAACGTGAAAAAAAAGCATCCATTGAAGTAAAAAGTCCATTTATAGTCACCTTTTCCTTCAAAAGCCATAATACTAACTTCA
>NW_018402881.1:348-706 GCF_002168275.2 Theobroma umbraticum | reverse complement strand
TAATCTAATAATTGATTTTAAGTTGAATATTTTTACATTTTTTATTAAAACACGCTATAATTGAATGTTTACCTCTAGAAATGTGAAGAAAATCGAATTCATTGGCAAGAATAGTCCATTTATAGTCACCCATTGCTTCAAAAGTCTTATTACTCTCTTTAAATAGTTTATAATCTACTAATTGATTTTAAGTTGAAATTTTTTACATTTTTCATTAAAATAGACTATAAGTGAACGTCTGCCCTGACAGACGTGAAGAAAAAGGCATTCATTGATAAAAAAAAGTCTATTTATAGCCTCCCATTCTTTTAATAGCTTTTTTACTCGTTCTAAATAGTTTTATAATCTCATAATTAAT
>NW_018402881.1:268-338 GCF_002168275.2 Theobroma umbraticum | reverse complement strand
ATTTTTTTATATTTTTTATTAAAACAGGCTATAATTGAATGCCTGCTTTGAGAAAAGTGAAGAAAAAAGC
>NW_018402881.1:0-187 GCF_002168275.2 Theobroma umbraticum | reverse complement strand
AATAATTGATTTTAAGTGAAATTTTTTTACATTTTTGATTAAAATAGACAATAATTGATGGTCAATCTTCAGAAACGTGAAGACAAAAATATTCAATGATAAGAAAAGTCTATTTATAGCCTTCCATTCCTTTAAAAACCTTATTACTCATTTTAAATGGTTTTCTAATCTAATAATTGATTTTAAG
>NW_018402880.1:0-1611 GCF_002168275.2 Theobroma umbraticum | reverse complement strand
TAAAAATGAGAATCTCAAAATAAAAGGTATGGTTTTTCTTACTTAATAGATTCTTAATTTTTATTTTTTTGGATGTGATTATGCTACTTGTAATGATAATAATGTGTGTTTTTGCTTGTGTAATTGGATTGCTTGCTTCCTTTATAAATTTTTTTTTTTGAAATCCATGCTTTACACAATCACATTAATTCACTGAGATCCTACTCCAACATACTTGACCTTGAGGTAAATTGCAAAGCACAATTCAACTTTAGGCATCCATCATCGACCCTAAGAAAGCTATAGTCGAAGCTGAAGTAAAACATTCAAGAAATTCTAGGATTTAAAGAGTCATGGTCAACCTTGAAAGAACCATAGTCAACTACGCTTGGGCAAATTTAAAAAACAAGAGCTTCTAGAAGAAGATCAAATATCAAACTTCAAGAGTCGAGAATAAAAGCCCTAATTCAGGATTTTTAAAAAAACATAGTTAACCTTAAAAGCATTTTAGTTGACCTCAAAGCTTCAACAATGGTCAAATTTAATTAAAACTTGTGTTTAACAGCTCCAAACACCCTTGTGACTATAAAAGGTAGCCTTTGAATCATTTTGAAGTAAGAAAAGACTAGCACTTCACTTGAAAACCCTAGAGAGACCTTCAAGTTTATATTTTTTCTCTAGCCTTCATTTTAGTCTTCTCTTTGTGTCTTGATTTTAATTTTTCACATTGTGGTTTATTACTTGCATTTGCATTAGAAAAATCTTTTACCTTGTTTTTGATACAAAAAGAATTTTTGATTCCCAAAAGTCTTGATTTTTACACCTAGCCTTCAAAAGAAATTTTAAAATACCAATTCAACCTCCTCTTGATATATATTGCTTTGAGCATAAACTACTAATTATCGGTATCAAAGCTAAGGCTCACTTTTTGTAGGTTAATGTAGCATTGAGTTTGTATGGAAAAAGCTTAAGGTGTGAAAGTAGCCTCCTCCTAAGATGAGGTTGTAGTGGTTTTAACTCAAGATTTGGTGCTTGCTCAACCCAAGGTGGTATAATAGGCTGAGTTACACCATACATCTCAAATTGAGTTCTTCTTGAATAATGCACTTCTGGTATAGCCTTCAAAACATGTGTAACATTTGTGAGTTCTTCATCTTTGTCTTTTGTTATTGCATCTTGAACCAAACAAACTTAAGGAGTTTCTTTGGATTTTTCATGTCAACAATCTCCTTAGAAGGCTCGTCAACTGTATCCAAAAAAGGAATACGAGGCACAAATGGCTTGACTTATGGTGGTGTAGATACTTCCTCCTCTTGCTTAACTTCTTCACCTTGAACTTACTTGTCAGAAGTATTCTCTAAATTTGCTTTATCTCCATCATTTACCACATTCTTACCATTACCTCATCAAAATGCTTACCATATTCTTCCTCTCTAAGATTAAGCTCAGTGTCATTTGGTAAAGTTTCTATAGACCTATTGTTGATGCCATTAATAAGTTGACTCACACGTGTCTCACTATTTCTCATTGAACCTTTATTACTTTGAATGACTACATCCATATTTTCTATGTGTTGCCTAAGTGATAACTCTATTATATAGAGTTATTTTGACTCATTTTGGGAGCTTAAGT
>NW_018402879.1:5186-5357 GCF_002168275.2 Theobroma umbraticum | reverse complement strand
AAATGGTTTTATAATCTCATAATTGATTATAAGTTGAATTTTTTTTATATTTTTTGCTAAAATAGATAATAATTAAATGACTACCTCGAAAAACCTGGAGAAAAAGATATTCAGTGACAAGAAAAGTCCATTTATAGTCACCCATTCCTTCAAAAGCCTCATTACTCACTT
>NW_018402879.1:4570-4865 GCF_002168275.2 Theobroma umbraticum | reverse complement strand
AAAATGTAAAGAAAAAGATATTTAATGGCAAGAAAAGTCCATTTATAGTTACCCATTCCTTCAAAAGCCTCATTACTCCCTTAAATGGTTTTATAATCTCATAATTGATTTTAAGTTGAATTTTTTTACATTTTTAGTTAAAACAGACATTAATTGAATGACTACCTCGAAAAACATGAAGAAAAAGGCATTGATTGGCAAGAAAAGTCTATTTATAATTACCCATTCTGTCAAAAGCCTCATTACTTGCTTTAAATGGTTTTATTATCTCATAATTGATTTTAAGTTGAATTTT
>NW_018402879.1:3500-4280 GCF_002168275.2 Theobroma umbraticum | reverse complement strand
TTTTATAATCTCATAATTAATTTTAAGTTAAATGTTTTTACATTTTTCATTAAACAAGCTATAATTATATGTCTGCCATGAGAAACATGTAGAAAAAGCCATTCATTTAGAGAAAAGTCTATTTATATTTCTGGTTAAAACAGACAATAATTGAATGTCTACCTCAAGAGACATGAAGAAAAATGCATTCATTGGCAAGCAAAGTCCATTTATAGTTACCTATTCCTTCAAAAGCCTTATTACTTGCTTTAAATAGTTTTATAACTTGATAATTGATTTTAAGTTGAATTTTTTTACATTTTTGGTTAAAACAGACAATAATTAAATGTGTACCTCGAGAAACATGGAGAAAAACTCATTCATAGGCAAGAAACATCCATCAAAGCCACCCATTCCTTCAAAAGCCTTATTACTCACATTAAATAGTTTTATAATCTGAAAATTGATTTTAAATTCAATTTTTCTTATATTTTTAGTCAAAACAGATTATAACTGAATGTCTACCTTAAGAAACGTGAAAAAATAGGATTCATTGGCAAGAAAAGTCCATTTATAGCCACCCATTCCTTAAAAAGCCTTATTACTCGCTTTAAATGGTTTTATAATCTCATAATTGATTTTAAGTTGAATTGTTTTACATTTTTGGTTAAAATAGACTATAATTTAAAGACTATCTCAAAAAACGTAAAGAAAAAGGTATTTAGTGGCAAGAAAAGTCCATTTATAGTAACTCATTCCCTCAAAAGCCTCATTACTCGTTTTAAATAGTTTTATAATCTC
>NW_018402879.1:3259-3490 GCF_002168275.2 Theobroma umbraticum | reverse complement strand
TTAAGTTAAATTGTTTTACATTTTTCATTAAACAGATTATAATTAAATGTGTGCCTCAAGAAACATGTAAAAAAAGTCATTCATTTAGAGAAAAGTCCGTTTAATTTCTAGTTAAAACAGACAATAATTGAATGTCTACCTCAAGAGACATGGAGAAAAATGCATTCATTGGTAAGCAAAGTCCATTTATAGTTACCCATTCCTTCAAAAGTCTTATTACTCGCTTTAAAT
>NW_018402879.1:2681-2808 GCF_002168275.2 Theobroma umbraticum | reverse complement strand
GGCCATTCATTGAGACAAAAGTCTATTTATGGTCACTGATTCCTTCGAAAGCCTTATTACTCACATTAAATGATTTTATAATCTGAAAATTGATTTTAAATTCAATTTTTCTTACATTTTTTATCAA
>NW_018402879.1:786-2276 GCF_002168275.2 Theobroma umbraticum | reverse complement strand
GAAGAAAAAGGTATTCTCCCATTCCTTCAAATGCCTTATTACTCATTTTAAACAGTTTTATAATCTCAAAATTAATTTTAAGTTGAATTTTTTTACATTTATGGTTAAAACAGACTATAATTGTATGTCTACTATAAGAAATGTGAAACAAAAACATTCATTTACAAAAAAAGTCTGTTTATAGCTACCCATTCCTTCAAAAGCCTTATTACTCGCTTTAAATGATTTTATAATCTCATAATTGATTTTAAGTTGAATTGTTTTAAATTTTTCACTAAAATAGACTATAATTGAATGCCTACCTTGAGAAACGTGTAGAAGAAGCCATTCATTGAGAGAAAAGTCTATTTATGTTCACCCATTCCTTTAAAAGCCTTCTTACTCGCTTTAAATATTTTTATAATCTCATAATTGATTTTAAGTTGAATTTTTTTACATTTTTAGTTAAAACAAACTATAATTGTTATTACTCCCTTTAAATAGTTTTATAATCTTGAAATTGATTTATGTTCAATTATTTTTATATTTTTCATTAAACAGACAATAATTGAACGTCTATCTATAGAAACATGAAGAAAAAGATAATTATTAGCAAGAAAAGTCTATTTATAGTCACTCATTCCTATAAAAGCCTCATTACTCACTTTAAATAATTTTATAATCTCATAATTGATTTTACCTATTAGCAAGAATTGAATGCTTACCTCGTGAAACATGTAGAAAAAACTATTCATTAAGAAAAAAAATCCATTTATTGTCACCTATTCCTTCAAAAGTATTATTACTCGCTTTAAATGGTTTTATAATCTCATATTTATTTTTAAGTTGATTTTTTTTATATTTTTGATTAAAACAGACAATAATTGATTGTCTACCTCAAAAAGCATGAGGAAAAAGGTATTCATTGGTAAGAAAAGTCTATTTATAGTCACCTATTTCGTCAAAAGCCTCATTACTCACTTTAAATGGTTTTATAATCTCATAACTGATTTTAAGTTGAATTTTTTACATTTTTCATTAAAACAAACAAGAATTGAATGCCTACCTTAGAAAACATGAAAAAAAAGCCATTCATTGAGAAGAAAAGTCCATTTATAGTCAACCTTTTCATGAAAAGTCTCATTACTCGTTTTAAATGGTTTTATAATCTCATAATTGATTTTAAGTTGAATTTTTTACATTTTTCATTAAAACGGACAATAATTGAATGCCTACCCTGGGAAACGTGTAGAAAAAGCTATTCATTGAGAACAAAAGTTCATTTATAGTCACCTATTGCTTCAAAAGCCTTATTACTTGCTTTAAATGGTTTTATAATCTCATAATTAATTTTAAGTTGAATTTGTTTACATTTTTTATTAAAACAGAGAATAATTCAATTTCTTCATCGAGAAACATGAAGAAAAAAGCATTCATTGGCAAGAAAAGTCCATTTCTAGTCACCCATTCCTTTGAAAGCCTTATTACTCGCTTTAAATGGTTTTATAATC
>NW_018402879.1:241-329 GCF_002168275.2 Theobroma umbraticum | reverse complement strand
AAAGCCTTATTACTCGCTTTAAATGGTTTTATAATCTCATATTTGATTTTAAGTAGATTATTTTTACATTTTTGGTTAAAACAGATAA
>NW_018402879.1:162-231 GCF_002168275.2 Theobroma umbraticum | reverse complement strand
TCTACCTTGAAAAACATGAAGAAAGAGGTATTCATTAACAAGAAAAATCCATTTATAGTCACCCATTCC
>NW_018402879.1:0-152 GCF_002168275.2 Theobroma umbraticum | reverse complement strand
TTATTACTCGCTTTAAATAGTTTTATAATGTCAAACTTCATTTTAGGTTTAAATTTTTTATATTATTCGTTAAAACGAAAAATAATTCAATTTTTACATTGACAGACGTGAAGAAAAAAGCATTCATTGGCAAGAAAAGTCGATTTATAGTC
>NW_018402878.1:0-1006 GCF_002168275.2 Theobroma umbraticum | reverse complement strand
TTAGGAAAATATATATAAAAAAGCTTTTAAATTGTTAAAAAAGATAAAATAAATACTTATAGTTTTATTGCATTCAATCAACCTCTTGTACTTTTAATAAGTTATTATATTTTAATTTCGAATCAAATAAATTTTAATAATTAATAATATGATATCCAACCATACGTCTTTATAGTAGTACAACCGAAACCCACCCTTACCCCACCCAATCCACTCATTAGGACCATAGACCATTGACCCACCTATCCCCCACCAGCAGAAGCTCCGACCAACCCTAGAGATACCCAACATAATTCCATACAAAACAATTGGCGCTCCACCTTGCTTACAATCCATATCAGAAATTTAAGCAAGAGAATCACGAAAACCATCCTCAAGGAAGCATTTAACCATGTCAGCCACGTTAGAGATGTCATTATCTTTTATAAACTGTATGGTGACTCACCTAAAACCTTTGCCTTTGCCTGCTATAGAGAAACATGGGAAATATAGAATGCCATCCAGCATGGTAACGGTATAATCCTTGATGGCTGCCCCATTTTAGTGAAAAAAGTTGCTTTTGGTCCAATACCACAAAAAAACTGCTTTACCACCAAGCCACCAAAACCAACAAGCCACATCACCCACCCTAATCACAGGCCTCCAATCAGACCCCTCCCAAGGTCCACTAGAGATGTGAGAACTTATTAGGAGGTCCACAAAGGTAAACCCAACCCCCCACCTCCTCAAACTCATAGCAATTCACAACCGCAAACCATGTTATTGAGGCAATCTCGGAAGACTCGAGCTAGCTCAAAAGATGTGTTGTTGGTACCCTTATTAACTATGTTGACCACCAAACCTTGCAATAGGTTATTGACTCTAAAGGGTTGCAATGCGAGTCAAACTCATGGGTGGTAACATTGTCCCTATCACTTTTTCCTTTCTTAAGACCTAGAAGCCAATATTGGAAACCACAACATGTGGCTAGACCTATTATTCAAAAAATAGTTCTTTAGGAAGAACA
>NW_018402877.1:743-1409 GCF_002168275.2 Theobroma umbraticum | reverse complement strand
ACGTAAAAACTTATAAAGGTGAAATAACTAAATTTTAAATCTTAACGTAAATGTATAATAGTTAACGTAATAAGTTAATTAAGTAAAAAAGTCTAATTTTAATAATAATTAAATATTTATATTTATATTATCATGTTAAAAGTATGTAACGTTATATAAATTTTAATTTTTAAATAAAAATAATTAGGATAAAAATAATTATAGTATAAAATTGACATCGATAAGTCTTAACGTAAAATTATAAGAATCGATAAAAAATTTATAAAAGTAGAATAACTAAATTTTAAATCTTAACGTAAACGTGTAAGAGTTAACCTAACAAGTCTATTGAGTAAAAAAAATCTAATTTTAGTGAAAAATAAATGTATAAATATATCCTCAAACTAAAAGTGTTTAACGATATATAAATTTTATTTTTTAAATATAAAAATAATAAAAATAATTATAGTTAAAAATTGACATAGATAAATCTTGACGTAAAACTGTAACAGTTGATGCAAAAACTTATAAAGGTGGAATAATTAAATTTTAAATCTTAACGTAAATATGTGAAAGTTAACGTAATAAGTCAATTGAGTAAAAAAATTCTAATTTTAGTGAAAAATAAATATTTTAATATATTTTCTTCAGCTAAATGTGTTTATCGATATATAAATTTTAATTTTT
>NW_018402877.1:222-733 GCF_002168275.2 Theobroma umbraticum | reverse complement strand
TAATAATAACAATTATTATAGCTAAAAACTGTCATAAATAAATCTTGACATAAAACTGTAACAATTGACATAAAAACTTATAAAGGTAGAATAACTAAATTTTAAATTTTAACGTCAATGTATTAGAGTTAACATAATAAGTTAATTAAGTAAAAAAGTCTAATTTTAATAAAAAACAAGCATTTATATTTATATTATCTGCCTAAAAGTATGTATCGATATTCATATTTTTATTTTAAATAAAAGATAATAAAGATAAAAATAATTATAGTTAAAAGATACTATTGAAATGATTTGACATAAAGTTATAAGAATTAACGTAAAATCTTATAAAAGTGAAATAAAAAAAGTTAAAATCTTTACGTTAAATATGTGAGAGTTAACATAACAAGTAATAATAATAATTTTTATTATATTAATTTATTAAATATAATTTTAATATTAAAAAAATAATATTCGTATAGTTTAAAATTAAAAATAAAATCAATTAAAACTTAAATAACTTTTAAAT
>NW_018402877.1:0-212 GCF_002168275.2 Theobroma umbraticum | reverse complement strand
AATTTAAAAATTATCTACATTGTTATTCTAAAATGAATAAATTTAAAAATTAATGATATTAGTGTCTATAATTGATTTCTTTTGTGTAATACTAATTGATAGGGCCTCATTGGTAAGTGCTACAAGATCTTGTGCATTGGAACCCACGGTTATGGACTCGAATCCATTAGTATGGAACATTTTCTTTTCCAAGTGAAATCCCCTAGTATATG
>NW_018402876.1:0-2338 GCF_002168275.2 Theobroma umbraticum | reverse complement strand
TACCTATGCCTTCAAAATCATAATTAGTCACCTTAAATTGTTTTATAATCTCGTAATTGATTTAATGTTGAATTTTTTTATATTTTTTGCTTAAACATATCATAATTGAATATCTACGTTGGAAAATGCGAACAAACTGTTATTCATTGGTAAGAAAAGTCCATTTGTTATCACCTATACCTTTGAAAGCCTTATTACGCTCTTTAAATGGTTCTATAATCTCATAATTAATTTTCTATTGAATTTTTTACATTTTTTGTTAAAACATATTAGAATTGAATATCTACCTTAAGAAACGTGAAGAAAAAGCCTTTCATTGGCAAGAAAAGTCTATTTCTAATCACCCAAGCATTCGAAAGCCTAATTACTCGCTTTAAACGTTTTATAATCAAATAATTGATTTTAGGTTGAATTTTTTTACATGTTTAGTTCAAACAGATTATAATTGAATGACTGTCTTGAGAAACGTGAATAAAAAGGCATTCATTGGCAAACAAAGTACATTTATAGTCACCTAAGCCTTCGAAAGCCTTATTACTCCCTTTAAATAGTTTTAGAATCTCATAATTGATTTTGGGTAGAATTTTTTTACATTTTTTGTTAAAACTAATTATAATTGAATATCTGCCTTAAGAAACGTGAAGAAAAAGCCATTTATTGCTAAGAAAAGTCCATTTCTAGTGACCTAAGCATTCGAAAGCCTAAACACTTGCTTTAAATGGTTTATAATCTCACAATTGAATTTAGGTTGAATTTTTTTATATTCTTTGTGAAAACAGATTATAATTGAATGTCTGCCTCAAGAAAGGTGATGAAAAAGACTGTCATTGGCAAGAAAAGTCTATTTATAGTCGCCCATTCCTTTGAAAGCCTTATTACTCGCTTTAAATAGTTTTATAATCTCATAATTGATTTTATGTTGAATTTTTTTACATTTTTTATTAAAACAGACTATAACTGAATGCCTGCCTTCTGAAACATGAAGAAAAATTCATTCATTGGAAAGAAAAGTCCATTTATAGTTACTCATGACTTGAAAAGCCTAATTACTCGCTTTAAATGGTTTTATAATCTCATAATAGAATTTAGGTTGAATTTTTTTACATTTTTGGTTAAAACAAATTATAATTGAATGTCTACTTTGGGACACATGAAGAAAAAGTCATTTATTGGCAAAAAGGTCTATTTATAGTTACCCATGCCTTCAAAATCATAATTACTCACTTCAAGAAAAGTCCATTTATAGTTACCCATAACCATGAGAGCCTTATTACTCACTTTCTAATGGTTTTATAATTCCATAATTGATTTTATGTTAAATTGTTTTATATTTTTTATTAAAACAGACAATAATTCAATGTCTGTCTTGGGAGACATGAAGAAAAAGCCATTCATTGGCAACAAAAGTCTATTTATAGTTATCCGTACCTTCAAAAGCCTAATTACTCATTTTAAATGGTTTTATAATCTCATAATTGAATTTAGATTGAATTTTTTTACATTTTTGGTTAAAACAGATTATAATTGAACGTCTGCTTTGGAAAATATGAAGAAAAAGTCATTCATCAGCAAGAAAAGTCCATTTATAATTACCCATGCCTTCAAAATCATAATTACTCGCTTTAAATAGTTTTATAATCTCATAATTGATTTTAGGTTGAATTTTTTTATGTTTTTTGTGAAAACATATTATAATTAATTGTTTACCTCGAAAAACGTGAAAAAAAAGGTATTCATTGGCAAACAAGTCCATTTATAGTCACTCATATCTTTGAAAGCCTTATTACGCGCTTTAAATGGTTTTATAATCTCATAATTAATTTTAAGTTGAATTTTTAATATTTTTTACTAAAACAGATTATAATTAAATATGTGCCTAAAGAAACATGAAGAGAAAGCCATTCATTGGCAAGAAAAGTCCATTTCTAGTTATCCATGCTTTCAAAATCGTAAATACTCGCTTTAAATGGTTTTATAATCTCGTTATTGATTTTATGTTAAATGTTTTTACATTTTTTATTAAAACAGATTATAATTGAAAGTCTACCTTCGAAAATGCAAAGAAACGACCATTCATTGGCAAGAAAAGTCCATTTATAGTCACCCATAACTTTGAAAGCCTTATTATGCATTTTAAATGGTTCTATAATCTCATAATTAATTTTATGTTGAATTTTTACATTTTTGGTTAAAACAGATTATAATTGAATATTTGCCTGAAGAAACGTGAAGAAAAAGCCTTTCATTGGCAAGAAAAGTCCATTTCTAGTCACGAAAACATTCGAAAGCCTAATTACTCACTTTAAATGGTTTTGTAATCTCATAATTGATTTTAGGT
>NW_018402875.1:970-1133 GCF_002168275.2 Theobroma umbraticum | reverse complement strand
AGAAAGAGTCTATTTATAGTCACTTATCCCTTCGAAAGCCTTGATACTTGCTTTAAATGGTTTTATAATCTTATAAATAATTTTGAACTGAATTTGCTTTTCATTTTTAGTTAAAACATATCAAAGTTTGTTGTTTTCAATGAGAAACATGAAGAAAAAGTCA
>NW_018402875.1:654-802 GCF_002168275.2 Theobroma umbraticum | reverse complement strand
TCACTTTAAATGGTTTTATAATCTTATAAATAATTTTAAGTTGCATATTTTTTTATTTCTGGTTAAAATAGATTACAATTTGATGTTTGAATCAGGAAATATGAAACAAAAGTTATCCATCAATAAGAAAAGTTTATTTATAGTCACT
>NW_018402875.1:315-450 GCF_002168275.2 Theobroma umbraticum | reverse complement strand
ATTGAATTTTGTGTACTTTTGGTTAAAATAGATTATAATTTGTTATTTACATTACGAAATGTGAAGCAGAAGCCTTCCATCGACAAGAAAAGTTCTTTCATAGTCACTAATGCCTTTGAAAGCCTTGTTACTTGC
>NW_018402875.1:201-298 GCF_002168275.2 Theobroma umbraticum | reverse complement strand
CTTTACAAATGATTTTGAATTGAAATTTTTTTCATATTTGGTTAAAACATATCAGAATTTATTGTTCGCTATAGGAAATAAGAAGCAAAAGCCATCC
>NW_018402875.1:0-126 GCF_002168275.2 Theobroma umbraticum | reverse complement strand
TAAATTAAATTTTTTTTCATTTTTGATTAAAACAAATCATAATTTTTTGCTCACATCTATAAACATGAAGTGAAAGCCATCCATTTATAAGAAAAGTCTATTTATAGTTACTCATGCCTTCGAAAG
>NW_018402873.1:0-1576 GCF_002168275.2 Theobroma umbraticum | reverse complement strand
CATCCCATATTGGTCCTTCCTTATTTGGCCTCCTAATGCACCAATCTCATTACATGCAAAATAACCTAGTCTTTTCCTTCCTTCTAACTTCACATGGTGGGGGTCCCACATATCCCCCACTAACTTCTCTTTTTTTGCATGTAATAGTTTGTATGTAATAGTGAGTTTCACATGTACATCTCATATTTCACATAATCTAACCTTCCTTAGTTAATAAATTACCATTTAACTTCAAATATTGAAATTGCAAATGAGTTCTCAAACTTTTCCTTATTTACCATGTGACCTTTCGAACTTTTCATCATTCATAATTTGGTCCTTCCTACACTTCTTAAATTCTAATTTCCTTCTATCTTTCTTCCTTTACATGTGTACAAATAAAATATAAAATTTATACTACACCGAGATATCACCATAATATTTAAATATATACTTACTAGCGCTAACTTTATTTAATAAAAGCAAGCGGGCCCCACTAACGTCGTTTTTCTTCTAAATTCTTTCTTACTTCTTCTCCCCCTCTTAGATTAACCATATACTTCTTCTTCATGACTAGTTTCGAAAGTAGTTAAAATATTAGTATTTTAATTTTATTTTATAAATAAAATATTATTTTATTCTAAAATTTTTCACTTGTCTCCTTGAGACCCAAAATGTCTCAATTTGTCCCAATTCACCTCCGATTCACCTTTTAACTTGCTAATTCATCCTTGATAAAAATATTATTATTTAATTACTATTTTTTCGTGTGTGAAATATTTTATTTTAGACTATTCCTTTCATCTTTCATCACTATTAAACACTCTAATTAACCTCAATTGGTATTCGATAAGCTCTATTAGCCACCATATCCGAGTACGGGGTGTTACATTTCGAATGCTTGAGTGACTATAAATGGACTTTTCTTAGCAATGGATGGCTTTTGCTTCACATTTCTTAAGGCAGACATTCAAATATAATCTGTTTTAACCTAAAATGTAAAAATTCAACTTAAAATCAATTATGAGATTATAAAATTATTTAAAGTGAGTAGCAATACTTTCGAACGCATGATTGACTATAAATAGACTTTTTTTTTCAATGGATAGTATTTGCTTCACGTTTCTTGGGGCAAACATTCAATTATAATATTTTTTAACCACCAATATAAAAAAATTCAACTTAAATACAATTATAAGATTGTAAGCATTTAAAGCGAGTAATAAGCCTTTCGAAAGCTTAAGTGACTATTAATGGTCTTTTCTTGCAATAGATGGCTTTTACTTTATGTTTCTCAAGGCAAACATTCAATTATAATATATTTTAATAAAAAATGTAAAAATATTCAACATAAAATCAATTACAAGATTATAAAATCATTTAATGCAAGTAATAAGGCTTTCGAAGGCATGGGTGACTATAGATAGACTTTTCTTACTAATGAATAACTATTTCTTCATGTTTCCTGAGGTAGACATTCAAATATTATCAGTTTTAACCAAAAATGTAAAAATATTTAACATAAAATCTATCTTGAGATTATAAAACCATTTAAAGCGAGTAATAAGGTTTTTAAAGGCTTGAGTGACTATAAATG
>NW_018402872.1:0-1537 GCF_002168275.2 Theobroma umbraticum | reverse complement strand
AACACATTCTAAATTGACTTATGCACTTAAGAATGAGGGATGCAAGAATTGTTGGCAATATTAATATAAGTGTCTAGGCTAAAAATTAAGTGTTCAAACGAAGAAAAGCTATCATTAGGCTCAAAGGGGGAAACTAAGGATAATTTATGTAAAGGAAGGCTACAAAAGGCCCAATCAGTCCAAAAATGGCCTAAATCATCTTCTTAACTAAGTATAGCCTAGGATTTCACCAAGAGAAATAATCAAACAAATTCTAGAACTTAATAAATAATTCAAAAATTTGCATTCACATAAACCTTTTCTAAATATATACACTAAATCTAAGGAAAAGACATAGTGCTTAAAATGTAGAAATTTCAACCTAATAGTAAAGCTTAGCATGAGAATTTACATAACACTCAAACAATATTCACATGTTTTGAAGAATCAAGATAGGAATATAACTGAGTTCTCATCATAGGATAGATAAATTAAATGAAACTGGCACAAGTAAATCTAGTTGAAATAAAAAAAATTAATGAAAATAAACTAACCTAAACTATCACAAAAACTAATAACAATAAAACCTTCCCCTAAACTTAAATTGCACATTGTCCTCAATGTGAAAAGCTAAAAAGAATAAGAAAAAGAAACTTCCTTATCAATGGTGACAGTGCCTGGACAACTCTAATTTTCTTTCTCCTCATCTGCATGCTTTCCAAATCTACATACACAACAAAACAAGCTAGGGAGAGGTTATAACTACTTATTTACATTGAAAAATAAAAAGGAACTAGAATAACAACTAAATCCAAAAGGATATAGTTTGGGTTGCCTCCCAAGAAGCGCTTCATTTATAGTCTTCAGCTAGACTAACTGGGACTCTAGGCCATGTCAAGCAAGTGTATTGAGGACGTTTGATGATTAATTTCGCCTCCCCAATAATGTTTCAATCTTTGTCCATTGATTTTAAATTTTTGACCATCTGTCCCTCTAACTTCGATTCCTCCAGGTGGAAGTACCTCGTGGACAATGAAAGGACCAAACCACCTTGATTTGAGCTTTCTTGAAAATTATTTCAAGCAAAAATTAAAGAGTAACACTGATTGTCCCAGCTCAAAGCTTCTTTCCACTATCTTCTTGTCATGCCATTGCTTTGTTTTCTCTTTATAGAGTTTGGCTTTCTCATAAGCGTGAAGGCGAAATTCATCAAGTTCATTTAATTGCAACAACCTTTGCTTACCTACTACTTGGAAATCAAAATTTAACTTTTTCACGATCCAATAAGCATTGTGTTCAAGTTCCACCGATTAATGACAAGCTTTGCCAAAAACCAACTTATATGGAGACATACCAATTGGGGTATTGTAAGTAGTCCTATATGCCCACAGTGCATCATCCAATCTTTTTGCCCAATCTTTTCTTATGGACACACTATTTTCTCCAAAATCCTCTTGATTTCTCTGTTTGATACTTCCGCTTGGCCACTAGTTTAAGGATAGTACATAGTTGAAAGCTTGTGTTTAGCTCCATATTTTGCCAAAAGAGCATCAAAATA
>NW_018402871.1:2327-3437 GCF_002168275.2 Theobroma umbraticum | reverse complement strand
ACCAAAACGAGTTTTAAGACAACATTCCCAGAAAAAAGATCAAAAGACTCAGAGCTCAAAATTAATGCATTCCCATGAACTTCTATTGTCTGATTGATAAACTAGCCAAAACATAAACCAAAAAAGGAAACAACTTTCATTGTTACTGCTTACCTTTTGAAGAGCACCGAGACACTTGGTGCACCCAGCATAAGAAGAGTTCTGGCAATTTCTCTCCAAATTCCTCACGGAAGCTGTCGGTGTCGCGTTTCGGAACCCGGAAACATTAAACGCAGCGGGGCAGCTCAAGGAACTAATCTGATGTAGCCTTATCCCACAAAAACATAGAATCGCATCGCAACTCGCGTTTGGCTGAGGAATCCGCACGCGCTTGCTTAACAATGCGTTCTGCAACGAGTTCACACACTTCTGCGAATCATCCGGCATCATGGGCTGCTCTGGCTGCTCCGATTCCGCTGGAGCCGGAGCCGACACCTCCAGAGCGTACCTGGCGTGAGCTGCAAAGAGCCAAGCTGCCAATACGGGACAGCAGCGGCTCCTGTCCAAGTTGTGGCCGCAGGCGTCGCTGACGCCGCCGAATAGCTCGGCTGACAGGTCGAGCCGGCAAACCTGAGCTTCGGTTTGAACTGGAAATGCGGGGACCGTATTTGGGGATGAGTAGTTACCCGGTTTTAAAGGCAGGTCATGACCGGACACCGGTTGAGCTAGAAAACCGGCGAGAGAGTGATGGAATATAGTGAAAGAAACTAAAACAAGTAACGTGGAAATATGGGTAAAGGAAGCCATGTTTTTTTATCCTGTTTTTTTACGTTGATGATGAGGTTTTCAGGGTGTTTTTTGAGTAAGGAAAGAAATGGAAAAAGTTTGCTTGGGAGTTGGGAATCGGAGTTAGAGGGTTAAAGCTAAAGAGACGACTTTTAACCTGCTCTTATAATCGTTCCTTTTTTTATATTAGAGAGGAAAAAGGGCAGAGATTCAAGAGATATTCAAAAGGTCGCAGTAGCAAAGGTAGTGGTGCTCTGTGCCTCGTTGGGAGGTGACATTTGAAAACTATAAGCCGTAAGCAGAGGCCTTTGAAAACTACAAGGAGGCTATGGAAAACGAAAGGTG
>NW_018402871.1:578-2317 GCF_002168275.2 Theobroma umbraticum | reverse complement strand
GAGTGAAAGTCATGAAGAAATGGGGGTCTCCTGACTCTCTCTCTCTCTCTCTTCAGTGTTCAACTTCAATCGGGAGGTTCCGACCTTTCTCTCCTTAGAAAATTAGAAATGACGGATTACGGATATGAGCATCCACATGGAAAGAAAGAGGATATGGCTTCAGATATTTCTCTAGGTCCATATTGAGGAAACGAAGTAATCATTCACTGATTTATATTACAACTATATGCTCCTACTTTCTTTATTTTAATACTGGTAAATCTCGTTCTAATAGTCTAAAGCCTCAATGGAAAGGGCGAAAAAGAGATGGGTCCATTGAGAAACAGAAGAGATTCGTTTGGTATGGAGCTTGAAAAGAAAGGCTGTCTGTCTGAGGATTTGGCTGGTTGTGGTGTCCTTTTCCTTTTCATTCTCTATCTTCTCCTGGCTGATAGAATAGCATGCTATGAAAGTGCCCGCTCCCTTTCCCCTATTGTCATTGCTTACCCGCTACTATTTGTTTTTTCGCTTGCTAGTTGGTATCTGCTAGTGTGTGTCTATGAGATTCTATGCTCGCTAGCTCTTCTATCGCACCTCCGGCCTACATGATTCTTTTTCTCCTTTTTTCACTTAACCTGTTTGTAAATTTGAAGGAAGGAAAAAGGAGTTAGTATTTGTGAAAAATGAGCTTGAAAATGGTGATTTAAATTATAAGTTAAAGAGAATTAAATAGGAAATAAATATTATGGTACTACTACTTGTTTACTGTTTCTTTAACAAGTCGTAAAATTACTTTCCTAAAACCCACTATACTCAACATATTATCCTTCAATTTTCAACTAAAGTTTTTTGCTAATTGTTTCTTTAAACTTCTCCTAACCAAAACAAACCGATTCTAATATTTTCTTTTCTTTTAATCCTTAAATCATATGATCCATCATAGCACAGAGTTTTTAACGTTGTAGGGAAGCCTTTGCACTTGCGACGAGCATATACAGTGGAATACATTGGATGAAGCTAGCCGGCTAGCTAGCTAGCTGTCGAAATCGTAAAGAAACTAGACCGAGTTTCGTTCTATCAAAAGCAAAATGAACCACACGTTTCCGTCAATGTTACAATGATAATTTGACTGATCCATCATCAAAATAGAAGCATCGGGGGATCACTATCATCTCTCTTGTTGCTTTTGCTGACTTCAGAATCAGCAAAACAAGATTAATAGTAAAAGGGTCTGTAATTGTACTCAGCAGCGAAGCTCCCATTTCCACCCCGACCAAAAACAAGGGTTAACGGGGGTCTACTAATTTGCTTGAGGTACGAAATTTATTACTTCTATCTTTACAGTTGATATATAATTTCATTAAAAGAAATTGAGTGATTTGTTTCGATTTCTTTTTGTCCAAATTTTTGTTATTTATTTTTATCCACTTTTACAAAAAAAATAATATTAAGTTTTATTTTTAAACAATTTGTAAAGAGATAGAAACAATGTTTTTTTTAGTAATAGCATAAAATTGAGTATATGATAAAAAATTATGAAAAGAAAATTGCAAATGAGGGAACGATTTTTATTGGTTAAAGTGTCTAATATATTTTTAGGGAGTCATCTTAATGTTGTGATCCTCAAAGTTTGCAAAGAGAAACAATGGACAGGAGCATGAGTAAAAGCTTTAGTCAACGGTTAACTTAGATAATGATTAAAGAAGATCATTTGGGTGTAAAGGCTATGCTATTGGTAAAAGAAAAATCCCCACAATTTT
>NW_018402871.1:314-568 GCF_002168275.2 Theobroma umbraticum | reverse complement strand
AGGGAAAAAAAAGGGGGACAAAAACCACGGGAAAAGAAAAAGAAACAGAAAGTATAAGAGATACACTTCGACCATGAGAGAGAAGAAAACGATAGAAAAGACAAAGCCACTTTAAGCAAAGAAGCGTTACCGTCTGGAAAGAGGCAAAGCATCCCATGAATTTTGACGTCTCTCTGTTGAACTCATTTTAGGCAGCATTATCTGCGTGACTTAAGCCACTACTGATTGAGCCTAAGCTAACACTAGCAGTGCCA
>NW_018402871.1:0-304 GCF_002168275.2 Theobroma umbraticum | reverse complement strand
CGCCAAACTTCTCTCTCTTTCCCTTCTTTTTCTAATCCCCTCTTTTATCCACAAATGGCTTTTATACAGAGATAACATAAAGTAATGAAAAGTCTCATGCAACATTTTTGAATTCAAACAAATTCACATGGACTGTCCACTCTGTATTTTAATTTCAAGAAACGTATTAGTTTCTATCATTTTTTATTGCCCACACATAACACAAATGTCCAAGTAAGTGTCCCTCAACAACTACCTACCAAGTTGATCTTGCTTCTTTTCACATATATTCTCTTCACACAAAGGACAAATTGGAAAAAAAAAA
>NW_018402870.1:931-1076 GCF_002168275.2 Theobroma umbraticum | reverse complement strand
TTTAAGTTGAATGTTTTTACATTTTTGGTTAAAACAAATTATGATTGATTACCTGCCTTGGGAAACATAAAGAAAAAGTCATTCATTGGCAAGAAAATTGTATTTATAGCTACCCATTCCTTCAGAAGCCTTATTACTCGCTTTA
>NW_018402870.1:759-921 GCF_002168275.2 Theobroma umbraticum | reverse complement strand
TAATCTCATAATTCATTTTAAGTTGAATTTTTTTATATTTTTGGTTACAACAGGCAATAATCAAATGTTTACCTACAAAAGCATGAAGAAAACATCATTCTTTGGCAACAAAAGTCCATTTATAGCCACTCATTCCTTCAAAAGCCTTATTACTCGCTTTAA
>NW_018402870.1:572-749 GCF_002168275.2 Theobroma umbraticum | reverse complement strand
AATCTCGTAATTGATTTTAAGTTAAATTTTTTTACATTTTTGGTTAAAACAGACTATAATAGAATGTGTGTTTCAAGAAACATGAAGAAAAAGGCATTCATTGATGAGAAAGGTTTATTTATAGTCACTCGTTCCTTCAAAAGCCTTACTACTTATTTTAAATAGTTTTATAATCTC
>NW_018402870.1:420-562 GCF_002168275.2 Theobroma umbraticum | reverse complement strand
TTAAGTTGAATTTTTTCACTTTTTAAGTTAAAAAAAATTATAATTATATGTCTGCCTGGAAAAACATGAAGAAAAAGACATTAGTTGACTAGAAAAGTCCATTTATAGTTACTCAAGCCTTTGAAAGCCATATTACTCGCTT
>NW_018402870.1:224-410 GCF_002168275.2 Theobroma umbraticum | reverse complement strand
TATAATCTTGTAATTAATTTTAAGTTGAATTTTATTTTTTACTTTTTTGGTTCAAACAAGCTATACTTGAATGTCTGTCTTGAAAAATATGAAGAAAAAGTCATTTATTAGCAAAACAAGTCCATTTATAGTCACCAATTCTTTCAAAAGACTTACTACTCATTTTAAATAGTTTTATAAACTCAT
>NW_018402870.1:107-208 GCF_002168275.2 Theobroma umbraticum | reverse complement strand
AATTTTTTCACATTTTTATTTAAAACAGATTATAATTAAATATCTGCCTTGAGAAACGTGAAAAAAAATACATTCATTGACTAGAAAAGTCTATTTATAGT
>NW_018402870.1:0-97 GCF_002168275.2 Theobroma umbraticum | reverse complement strand
TTTCAAAGCCTTATTACTTACTTTAAATAGTTTTATAATCTTGTAATTAATTTTAAGTTGAATTTTTTATACTTTTCTAGTTAAAACAGGATATACT
>NW_018402869.1:1290-1401 GCF_002168275.2 Theobroma umbraticum | reverse complement strand
AGTTGAATTGTTTTACATTTTTGGTTAAAATAGATAACAATTGAATGTCTACCTCGAGAAATGTGAAGAAAAAGCGATTTATTAACAAGAAAAGCCTTATTTATAGTCACT
>NW_018402869.1:1175-1280 GCF_002168275.2 Theobroma umbraticum | reverse complement strand
AAAGCTTATTACTAGCTTTAAATGGTTTTATAACCTTATCATTGATTTTAAGTTGAATTTGTTTACATTCTTGGTTAAAACAAATTATAATTATATGTCTACCTT
>NW_018402869.1:762-1018 GCF_002168275.2 Theobroma umbraticum | reverse complement strand
ATGTTTACCTTGAGAAACGTGAAGAAAGAACCATTCATTGGCAAGAAAAGCCTATTTATAGTCACTCATTCCTTCCAAAAGCCTTATTACTTAGTTTAAGTGCTTTTATAATCTCGTAATTGATTTTAAGTGAAATTATTTTTCATTTTTGTTTAAAAAGGAATATAATTAAATATCTACCCTAAGAAAGGTGAAGAAAAAACCATTCATTGGCAAGTAAAGTCCATTTATAGTCACCCATGCCTTCGAAAGCCTT
>NW_018402869.1:474-638 GCF_002168275.2 Theobroma umbraticum | reverse complement strand
AAGTTGAATTTTTTTACATTTTTGGTTAAAACAGATTATAATTAAATGTCTACCGTGAGAAACGTGAAGAAAAAACTATTCATTGGCAGGAAAAGTCCATTTATAGTCACCCATGCCTTCGCAAGCCTTATTAGTCGCTTTAAATGGATTTATAACCTCATAAT
>NW_018402869.1:287-464 GCF_002168275.2 Theobroma umbraticum | reverse complement strand
TTGAATTTTTTTATATTTTTGGTTAAAACAGATTATAATTAAACTTCTACCTTGAGAAACATGAAGAAAAAGTCTCTCATTGGATGCAAAAGTCCATTTATAGTCACCTACGCCTTCGAAAGACTTATCACTCGCTTTAAATGGTTGTATAACCTCATAATTGATTTTAAGTTGATT
>NW_018402869.1:0-118 GCF_002168275.2 Theobroma umbraticum | reverse complement strand
TCATAATTGATTTTAAGTTGAATTTTTTTATATTTTCGGTTAAAATAGATAATAGTTGAATGTTTACCTTGAAAAACATGAAGCAAGAGCCATTCATTGGCAGGAAAAGCCTATTTAG
>NW_018402868.1:1240-1449 GCF_002168275.2 Theobroma umbraticum | reverse complement strand
TATGAATTCTAATTACATATATGTAAAGAAACCTCAAGTTACATTTGAGGGGAGCAAGATGAGAAGAGAATTTTACAACTCCTTAATAAAATAGAGGAAAGGCAAGGCACACACTCCCTATTTATAAATAAATACCAAATACGTTCAACCATAACCATCCATAATACATTATAGTGGTCTAAGTCCATAATCATCCTCATACATTCATA
>NW_018402868.1:1130-1230 GCF_002168275.2 Theobroma umbraticum | reverse complement strand
GAATATATAAAACTTATGTTTAATTCAAATTGAAGATCTCATATGCCATTGGGCAATAATATTAGTCAAAATTTGAAGATATTAATCCAAATAATTTGAT
>NW_018402868.1:814-1120 GCF_002168275.2 Theobroma umbraticum | reverse complement strand
CATTAAATGTCTTGTGTCAATTTAGAAGTCCTAGTCCTACTAAGAATTAAATTAAGCACAGACTTTGTAATCCTAAACCTTTTAGGACTATGAATTTAAATTTAACCCTTATTTTCAATAGAAGTTCTAATCATATTAGAAATTTAATATTCAAAGGAACCTTAATCAAATTAGGCTTTCCAATCTTATTAGAAAATTTAATCCTTATTGTCCTCAATTTTTACAATTTGGTCCAACTAGAATTAAATCGTTATGGCCAAGAGTCCTATTTTTTTGCCAATTTGTTTTAGAATCTTATTTGGGGCA
>NW_018402868.1:615-804 GCF_002168275.2 Theobroma umbraticum | reverse complement strand
CTTTAGGATATATTCCATTACAATTAGGAGTTTAAACTCAGGTCATAACCAAATTAGTACAACTCTTAATTATATAAAGAAAAAATAGCACAAGCTAGTGTAATTTTATTGGGTCTGCATCACTTATGCTGTCCCAAATATTTTGAAGCTCCATCCTTCATTGTTTGCTGTGATTTTGGCACCAATTCA
>NW_018402868.1:252-605 GCF_002168275.2 Theobroma umbraticum | reverse complement strand
ATGCCCCAAATATCATGCCAAAAAGCTCTCAAAATCTCAGAAAATTCAAAATACAAATAGCCATGATTTTGAAAGAGTTCTTTTCACACAATGATACAATTCCAGCAAACTGTTTGTGCAGAAACATCATCAGATCACCACTCAAACGAGGTAATTAAATACTGTAAATTTTCAGAGGTTGAGATTATCCTCTTGACCTTCTACCCTCCAAAAATCATGTACAAACTCCTTCTCTAAGTCCCTCAACAAAAATTTCCAAAACAGATCATGTTATGTTGCCAGATTTTTCAAATTTGGATTCTCTCAAAACAAATCTATAAAATCTTTAAGAACTTATTAAATCTAGATATTAA
>NW_018402868.1:114-242 GCF_002168275.2 Theobroma umbraticum | reverse complement strand
CAAGACTTTAAAGGCCTTTTGAAACATAAATGAGTTTTTGAAAAAATCCAGTCAGATTATTCTAAATAATTTTTTTTTAAACCTTGTATCAAATCGACATATAAACAAAACAGTTTTTGTAATCTTCA
>NW_018402868.1:0-104 GCF_002168275.2 Theobroma umbraticum | reverse complement strand
ATAAAACTAGATTAAATCAATTAAAGGAGGCTTTGATACCACTGTTGGGAATTTAAATCATACTAAGATAACTCATACGCAATGAAATATTATTAAAATTTTAA
>NW_018402867.1:740-1092 GCF_002168275.2 Theobroma umbraticum | reverse complement strand
TCACCCATTCTTTCAAAAACTTTATTACTCACTTTAAATGGTTTTATAATCTCAAATTTGATTTAAAGTTGAATTTTTTTACCTTTTTGGTTAAAACGGCTATAATTGAATGTCCACCTTGGAAAACATGAAGTAAAAGCCAACCAGTGACACGAAAAGTCCATTTATAGTCACTTAAGCCTTCGAAAGTCCTATTACTTACTTTAAATAGTTTTATAAACTAATAATTGATTTTAAGTAAAATTTTTTTACATTTTTAGTTAAAACACACTATAATTGAATGTCTATCTCGAGAAATATAAAGAAAAAAGCATTCATTGACAAGAAAAGTCCATTTATAGTCACTCATTCC
>NW_018402867.1:564-718 GCF_002168275.2 Theobroma umbraticum | reverse complement strand
TTAAATGGTTTTATAATCTCATAATTGATTTTAAGTTGAATTTTTTTATATTCTAGGTTAACACAAACTATAATTGAATGTCTAGTTTGAGAAACGTGAAGAAGTCTATTTATTGTCACCTATTCCTTCAAAATCCTTATTACTCACTTTAAAT
>NW_018402867.1:0-138 GCF_002168275.2 Theobroma umbraticum | reverse complement strand
TTGATTTTAAGTAAAATTTTTTTATATTTTTTATTGAAACAGACTATAATTGAATGTTTACTTTGAGAAACGTGAAGAAAAATGTATTCATTGAGAAGAAAAGTCTATTTATGGTCACCCATTCCTTCAAAAGCCTTA
>NW_018402866.1:0-1365 GCF_002168275.2 Theobroma umbraticum | reverse complement strand
AAGCAGACAGCTTTAGTTCCAACAAGAAAATCTTTGTCAAGTTAACGTTCCAACAGCAGGACATGTTTGGAGATGTAAAAGCTTTGAAGTCTAATCCACATAAAATGACATTTTTTTCTGTTGAATAATTCTGTAATTATTTTTGAGGATAGGACCCTTGTTCCAATCACAATCTATCTAACATAAACTGAATTTATGGAATTTTCCTTACCATATTTGAAGCCTTGAAAGAAATTAGTGTACTTTTCTAGCCTTGTTAGGGCAAACAGGCAGCGATTGAAGGGCATGTTTTCCTAATGTTCTTTTCTAGCAGTGGAAAAGTCGTCCTCTCCTAAATTTCAGCTACATTTGATAGCTTGCAGATGTCACATGAAATGTAGGGAAACAAACCATTGCACATGATGCATGTGGAGATAATTTTCTATTTTCTACTGCTAGATTTCATTAAACAAATCAGTTGTGCGATTCCTCATTTTACCGTGAGCCCGGTGTACGTTTGAGATTGAACTTCTTGAGTAAGCCGGCAAAGCTAAACGAATACTAGTGCTCGGCACATTGAAATGGAATGGTTTTATGGAAAATAAACGACAAAAATTAGCTACCCCACTTGTTTTGAGAATGATATGTGTCATATTCATGCATTCCACTAAATTAATAAACTTGATGCTAAATAAATAAGAAAGCTTTAAACTGTCAATCCACCCAACAAAGCAGGTTTCCACGTATCGGTTGGATAAATGATGACCGATTACCAGTATCATACACTTGCATGACAAAGAAATTGATTCCTGTTAATATTGACATGGCTTACACGTGCCACAACTGTATCGTAGCATAGCTTTTAAGCAGGAGGGATTCATAGAGTTTTCTTTTTCGTTGCTCAGTTGAAGGCCCCATTCAGAAGTGGATTATCTATAACATTGGGCTCTCCCAGAGCTTTAATATTTGCTAGACCGAAGTCACCAAAAGAAAATTGGGCCTCAAGCATTACAACAGTGTTACCTTACTGAGATTTTCTTTCCTCTTTAACTCCAGAGTGAGCTTAATGGATTGAGGATTATATGCGAGAACACGATGGCTTTAAAGTGTCAGCTAATTGCCTTCCATTACTTGACCTGGTGATATCGGGACAATTTGCGAGGCATGCAATGTAGGTTTTGGTTCGAATCCAAGCCACTCCTTTTCCCATCTCTCAAAATTCTTGCAATAAAGAAAGGAAAAATTATCTTATAAAGATGAGGGGCTGAATTTCACTTCTAACAAGAATGAGGTTTTCTAACGGGAAAGTGACTCTGTTGTATAGTATAGCTCATGTATTAGAGAAAAATGAAAAATACTGTTACTTGATTTTAAAATTTCCATTTC
>NW_018402865.1:0-3997 GCF_002168275.2 Theobroma umbraticum | reverse complement strand
TAAAACAGATTACTATCAAATGTATACCTCGAGAAACATGAAGAAAAAGCCATTCATTAGTAAGAAAAGTCTATTTCTTGTCACTCAAGCCTTTAAAAGCCTTATTACACGCTTTAAATTATTTTATAATCCCATAATTCATTTCAAATTAAATTTTTTTTATATTTTTTGTTAAAACATATTATAATTAAATGTCTGATTTGAAAAACATGAAGATAAAGCTATTCAATGCTAAGAAAAGTCTATTTATAGTCACACGTGGCTTTGAAAGTTTAATTACACACTTTAAATTGTTTTATAATCTCATAATTGATTTTAAGTTGAATTATTTTATAATTTTGGAGAAAACAGATTATAATTAAATATCTAACTCTAGACATGTGAAGAAAAAGGCTATCATTAGCAAGAAAAGTCCATTTCTAGTCACCTATGCCTTTGAAAGCCTTATTACTCACTTTAAATAGTTTTATAATCTAATAATTGATTTTAAGTTTAATTTTTTTACATTTTTTATTAAAACAGTTTATAATTGAATGTCTACCTTGATAAACGTAAAAAAAAAAAGCCATTCATTGACAAAAAATTCCATTTATAGTCACCCATACCTTTAAAAGCCTTATTACTCGCTTTAAAGAGTTTTATAATCTCATAATTGATTTTAGGTTGTAGTTTTTTATATTTTCGATTAAAACAAATTATAATTGAATGCCTATCTCAGAAAAAGTGAAGAAAAAGTAAAGAAAAAGCTATTCATTGGTGAGAAAAGTGCATTTATAGTTACTTATACCTTTAAAAGCTTAATTACTCACTTTAAATGGTATTGTAATATAATAATTGATTTTAAGTTGAATTCTTTTATATTTTTAATGAAAACAGATTTTAATTGAATATCTAAGTTTAGTAATGTGAAGAAAAAGGCCATCATTGACAAAAAAAGTCCATTTGTAGTCATCTATGCCTTTAAAGGCCTTATTGCTCGCTTTAAATGGTTTTTAATCTCATAATTGATTTTAAGTTAAATTTTTTTACATTTTTGATGAACGCAGATTATAATTAAATGTCTGTTTTGAGAAATGTAAAGAAAAAGGCTATGATTAGCAAGAAAAGTCCATTTATATTCACCCATACCATTGAAAGCCTTATTACCCGCTTAAAATGGTTTTATAATCTGATAATTGATTTTCAGTTAAATTTTTTTACATTTTTAGTAAAAACAAATTATAATTGAATGTCTGTCTCAAGAAACGTGTGAAAAAGGCTATCATTAGCAAGAAAAGTCCATTTATAGTTACCTCCACCTTTAAAAGCCTAATTACTCGCTTTAAATGGTTTTATAATCTCATAATTATTTTTAGGTTGAACTGCTTTACATTTTTTATAAAAATAGATTATAATTGATTGTCTACCTTGGGAAATATGAAGAAAAAGCCATTCATTGGCAAGAAAAGTCCATTTTTGTTTACGCACGCCTTCAAAAGCCTAATTACTCGCCTTAAATGGCTTTATAATCTCATAATTGATGTTAGGATAAATTTTTTTATAGTTTTGGTTAAAACATATTATAATTGAATGTCTACCTTTGGAGATGTGAAGAAAAAGCCATTTATTGACAAAAAAATTAATTTATAGTCACCTAAATCTTTAAAAGTCTTATTGCTTGCTTTAAATGGTTTTATAATCTCATAATCGATTTTAAGTTGAATTTTCTTACATTTTTTATGAAAACAAATTATAGTTGAATGTCTACCTTAGGAATTGTTAAGAAAAAGGCTATCATTAGTAAGAAAAGTCCATTTATAGTCACCTATACCTTTGAAAGCCTTATTACTCGCTTTAGATGGTTTTATAATCTGATAATTGATTTTACGTTCAATTATTTTACATCTTTTGTTAAAACATATTATAATTGAATGTCTTCCTTGGGAAACTTGAAAGAAAAAATCATTTATTAGCAAAAAAAGTCCACTTTTAGTCACCCATACCTTCAAAAGACTAATTACTCGCTTTAAATGGTTTTATCATCTCATAATTGATTTTAGGTTGAATTTTTTTACATTTTTAGTTAAAATAGATTATTATCAAATGTATACCTTGAGAAACATGAAAAAAAATCCATTCATTAGCAAGAAAAGTCCATTTCTAGTCACTCAAGCCTGCAAAAGCCTAATTACACGCTTTAAATTGTTTTATAACCTCATAATTAATTTTTAATTAAATTTTTTTAATATTTTTTATTAAAAATATTATAATTAAATGTCTGCCTTACAAAAGATGAAGAAAAAGCCAGTCAATGGCTAGAAAAGTTCATTTATAGTCACCCATGGCTTTGGAAAGCTTAATTACACGCTTTAAATTGTTTTATAATCTAATAACTGATTTTAAGTTAAATTCTTTACATTTTTAGTGAAAATAGATTATAATTGAATATCCAACTTGAGGAATGTGAAGAAAAAGGCTATCATATGCAAGAAAAGTCTATTTCTAGTCACCTATGCCTTTGAAAGCGTTATTACTCGCTTTAAACGGTTTTATAATCTCATAATTAGTTTTAAGTTTAATGTTTTTACATTTTTTGTTAAAGCAGTTTATAATTGAATGTTTACCTTGAGAAACGTGAAGAAAAAACCTTTCATTGGCAAAAAAAAAGTCTATTTCTAGTCACCCATGCTTTTGAAAGCCTTATTACTTGCTTTAAAGGGTTTTATAATCTCATAATTAATTTTATGTTGTAGTTTTTTACATTTTTAGTTAAAATAAATTATAATTGAATCCCTATCTAGAGAAAAGTGAGAAAAAAACCATTCATTAGCAAGAAAAGTCCATTTATAGTTATTTATGCCTTCAAAAGCCTAATTACTCACTTGAAATGGTATTATAATGTTATAATTGATTTTAAATTGAATTCCTTTACATTTTTAGTGAAAACAAATTATAATTGAATATCTAAATTGAGATATGTGAAGAAAAAGGCTATCATTAGTAAGCAAAGTCCATTTGTAGTCACCTATACCTTTGAAAGCCTTATTACTTGCTTTAAATAGTTTTATAATCTCATAATTGATTTTAGATTGAATTTTTTTATGTTTTTCATTAAAACAGATTATATTTGGATGTTTGCCTTAGCTAATGTAAAGACAGAGCCATTCATTGGCAAGAAAAGTTTATTTATAGTCACTCAAGCCTTTGAAGGCCTTATTGCTCGTTTTAAATGGTTTTTAATGTCATAATTAATTTTAAGTTGGATTTTTTTATATTTTTGGTGAAAACAGATTATAATTGAATGTCTGCCTTGAGAAACTTGAAGAAAAGGCTATCATTAGCAAGAAAAGTCTATTTATATTTACCCACTCCCTTGAAAGCCTTATTACCCGCTTCAAATAGTTTTGTAATCTGGTAATTGATTTTCAGTTAAATATTTTTATATTTTCGGTAAAAATAGAATATAATTGAATGTTTACCTCGAGAAACGTGAAAAAAAAGCTATCATTGGTAAAAAAAAGTCCATTTATAGTCACCCATGCCTTTAAAAGCCTAATTACTCGCTTTAAATGGTTGTATAATCTTATAATTTATTTTAGGTTGAATTATTTTATATTTTTTATTAAAACAGATTATAATTGAATGTCTACCTAGGGAAACCTAAAGGAAAACTTATTCATTAGCAAGAAAGTCCATTTGTAGTTACCCAATGCCTTTGAAAGCCTAATTACTTGCTTTAAATGGTTTTATCATCTCATAATTAATTTTAGGTTGAATTAGTTTTATATTTTTAGTTAAAACATACTATAATCAAATATATATCTCGAGAAACATGAAGATAAAGCCATTCATTAGCAAGAAAAGTCTATTTCTAGTCACCCAAGCCTTTGAAAGCTTTATTACACACTTTAAATTATTTTATAATCTCATAATTGATTTTAAATTGAATTTTTTTATATTTTGTGTTAAAACATATTATAATTAAATGTCTGCCTTGAAAAACATGAAGAGAAAGCCA
>NW_018402864.1:88-2770 GCF_002168275.2 Theobroma umbraticum | reverse complement strand
TTAGCATCATTAATTATACAAAACTCTATTATAAATAGTATTACAAATAAAAAAATTTTAACAATTTAGTAAATGCGTGGTGTAAGGTAACACCACTTCTATTAAGGCCGGACCGCCCATCCTTAAATAGAAGGTTGTAATGATTAAAACGTGAAAGCCAACCTCATCTAACTTATCCTACCTGTAGACACCGAAACTAAAAGTCAACTATCCTATAGATACTCTGTTATTATTTGCAAGGAATGGGAATAGTACTTGTGTCTGTGGGTTAATGGGGGAAGAGGGTAGCGTTGCGTAAAGGGCTTTTTTCCGCCCTATAATTAATACACAGCCTGGAAAGAGACCAGGATGATAGTTAAATGAATTCTTCCCGATGTCGTTCTCTGGAGTCTGTTTCATTAAAGAAGAGGTGAATAAAAATGAATTGAAAAAACACTAGCACATCAAAGGGAGATAACTGTGGAATTACGTTCCTTCTCCAACCTACCATGCTTGCAAAAATCACAAAAATTATCCAAAAAAAAAATGCCATGCCTTCTTCTGAGGAGAGGAAAGTGAAGTACCTGAACAAGGAAACGTGGACAAGATTCGATGGCCATCACATGTTAGGGGAATCAACAGGTATTTTCTGAACAAACCAGCCCATCCACATCCAAGTAACTGGGTTGATTTGATCAAATAACAAGAAATATACATATCAGGTTTCTTTGTACAGTTTCCTTATATCAAATCAAGCTGTTAACAATGGCTACCTGAGTAGTTTGTTATAGCAATAAGGCTGCAACCGGGTGCACTCCTCTGTGGTATAAGGCTTTAACAATGGTGATGATATGTGTTAAATAAACCGAAACTGATCCACAGCTAGCAAGTATAGTAATCAACACATGTTCTTTCATGGAGAATGGTCCCGGATTCAAAGAGAAGGACCATTTGGCGAATGGGACTGAAATTTTGGTGTTAGGAAGTGTTGCAGCCATTAACTTCCCTCGAGGTAAAACAACAATCTGGGCTGAAATTGAAGTGTAATAGAGTTGATTAGCCCGATCGCTAAAGAAGTCGTCACAAAAGCAAGAACGCATAAAGACAGCAGCCCCAGAAAACAAGCTCAGAATGTCAAGGCTGCTTCTGTCGGATCATCTGTGATTGGCACTGTCAGCCTTGCTTCCTCAATGGGACAATCATTCACTTCTTCATCTTCTGATAAACAACAACCAAACAACATTCCATCAGTTTCATAAACCAACATGTACTTGATCAACATATAGGAAGAGAACTTACGTTGAGTTGGACTTATACTAGGAGAAGGAACAAGTATTCCGGATTTCAAGGCTTCTACATGTATAAATACTATCCCCAGCTGAAACCCCCATGCTAAGGAAGCAGATAATGGCGCCAATGATGAAGAAGCAAAAGGGAAAATCTATGGTTCAACTACACGATGATCTACTCATTAAAATAATGGTTAGACTTCCACCAAATTCCATAGGACGTTTTCGATGTCCTTCCAAATCCTGCAACACACTACTTATAAGCCCTAACTTCGTCAAAACGCACCGCAATCATGTCAAAGAGAACAAATCCAATGATATGCAGTGACTTATTCTCTCTTTTACAATTCTCTTCGATCAATGAGCTACAAAGCACAAAACAAAACATCGTCCTTAATTTTCCCCTGATATATTCAGAAAAGAAGCAAAAAACATTGTCTTGAACTTTTAGGTTCTTGCAATGGCTTGTTGTGCCTAGCTGTACCAAGGAAAACTCTTATCTAATGGAAGAGAGTTTAAGGACCTTCCCTTCTCTTGCCCTTTGGATAAGGGCATGAGGGATACTTTTGGATTCAGCTATGATCACTCTTATGATGATTACAAACTCTTAAGATTTAATTATGTTATAAATAGGAAAGATTTATTAGAAATCCCCGTTGAGATCTATTTACTGAAATATAATACTTGAAAAAGAATTCAAGGCTTCCCTCGTCCTATAATCTTTTTCGGAGATTCAATTTTAGGGACTCTTGCTGATGGGGTCCTTCATTGGAATGTGATATATTTCTATTCAGATATTATTCAACGTAAGACTCCCGGATTTGATCTAACATCTAAGAAATTTGAGCCCTTGCCACCACCTAATGATGCAAAAGAGAGACGTGATTTAACATTGTTGGTAATTGGAGTATGCCTAGGTTTGGCTCAAAATCTTGCAAGGGGTAGCATAGAGATGTGGAAGCTGGAAAAGGATAACACAAAACAGAGTTGGATAAAATTCATGACAATTATAAATATGAAAGCAATGCCATATCCACATAGTATGGTGCCAATCTGCATTATGAAAAATGTTGAAGTCTTCATTGCTTATAGCGAATATGTGCATTTCTTTGTAATGGATGGAAAGCCAAGAAAATTTCAATTATATGATCTGATCAAAGGCACATTTAGAAGACTAAAAGTTGGTGGTATAAGGCAGCAAGCAATAACATATATGGAGAGTTTGGTTTTAGCAAATTCTGATGGCTTGTGATGGCATGTGAGTAGGCAATTGATGAAGTTTGAGATTGTAGTACTTGAAGATGAAGGTATTTGCTGACATTTGCAGTGGATCCCTATAAAAGACTTGGTTCAAGATTTTCCAAAAGGCTTTCGGGGTTTAATGATCAATGAGTTTGTTTCTAATTTTTAATTT
>NW_018402864.1:0-78 GCF_002168275.2 Theobroma umbraticum | reverse complement strand
CGTAGGCAGGACTTCTTTTCATTTTTTTAGATTAGATATTGTCTATTACATCAATAACAAATCGATGAAGATGTTTTT
>NW_018402863.1:1580-1712 GCF_002168275.2 Theobroma umbraticum | reverse complement strand
GTGACTATAAATAGACTTTGCTTGTCAATGGATGGCTTTTGCTTCATGTTTCTTGGTGCAAATATCAAATTATGATATGTTTTATCTAAAAATATAAAAACAATTCAATTTAACATCATTTAAAAAGTTATA
>NW_018402863.1:1466-1570 GCF_002168275.2 Theobroma umbraticum | reverse complement strand
AAACGAGTAAGAAGGCTTTTGAAGGTATGAGTAACTATAAATAAACTTTTCTTGTCAATGGATAGCTTTCGCTTTATGCTTCCCAACGCAAACATCAAATTATG
>NW_018402863.1:1189-1294 GCF_002168275.2 Theobroma umbraticum | reverse complement strand
AATGTAAAAAACATTCAATCTAAAATCATTTCAAAAGTTCTAAATCCAGCTCTAGCGAGTAACAAGGCTTTTGAAGGTATGTGTAACTATAAATAGTCTTTTCTT
>NW_018402863.1:1051-1179 GCF_002168275.2 Theobroma umbraticum | reverse complement strand
GGCTTTTGTTTCATATTTCCCAATGCAAACATCAAATTATAATCCGTTTAGTGAAAGCTTAAAAAATCAATTTACAATTAGTTAAAAAGCTATAAATTCACTTAAAGCTAGTAACAATGCTTTCAAAG
>NW_018402863.1:868-1041 GCF_002168275.2 Theobroma umbraticum | reverse complement strand
CTACAAATGGACTTTTCTTGTTAATGGGTGGTTTTTGCTTCATTTTTCTAATGCAAACAACAAATTATGATCCGTTTTAACTAAAAATATTAAAAATATAATTACAAATCATTTGAAACGTTATAAATCCACTTAAAGTGAGTAACAAGGATTTTGAAGGTATGAGTGACTAT
>NW_018402863.1:324-437 GCF_002168275.2 Theobroma umbraticum | reverse complement strand
AGGCTTTTGAAGGCATGAGTGAATATAAATGGATTTTTCTTGTTAATGGATGGCTTTTGCTATACATTTCCTGTTGCAAACATCCAATTGTAATGTTTTTTAACAAAAAAATG
>NW_018402863.1:173-314 GCF_002168275.2 Theobroma umbraticum | reverse complement strand
TCCATCTAAAATCATTTTAAAAGTTATAAATCCACCTCAATTGACTAATAAGGATTTCAAAGGCATGAGAGACTTTAAATAGACTTTTCTTATCAATGGATTACTTTTGCTTCACGTTTCCTGATGTAAATATCAAATTAT
>NW_018402863.1:0-163 GCF_002168275.2 Theobroma umbraticum | reverse complement strand
AACTAAAAATAAAAAAAATAAATTTAAAATCAGTTAAAAGTTATAAATCCATGTAAAGCAAGTAACTGGACGTTCAAAGGCAAGAGTAACTATAAATGAAATTTTCTTGCTAATGGATGGCTTTTGCTTCATGTTTCTTGATGCAAACATCGAATTATGATCC
>NW_018402862.1:196-1346 GCF_002168275.2 Theobroma umbraticum | reverse complement strand
ACATTCAATTCTAGTCTATTGTAACCAAAAATGTACAAAACATTCAAATTTAAATGAATTTTGAGATTATAAAACTATTTAAATTAAGTAATAAGGCTCTTGAAGGAATGGGTGACTATAAATGGACTTTTCTTGCTGTTGAATACTTTTTTCTTCATGTTTCTGAAGGTAGACATTCAATCCTAGTCTGTTTTAATCAAAAATATACAAAGAATTCAAATTTAAATCAATTTTAAGATTCTAAAACCATTTAAAGTAAGTAATTAGGCTTTCGAAGGAATGGGTGACTATCAATGGACTTTTCTTCCCAATGAATGCCTTTTTCGTTACATTTCTCTAGGTAGAAATTCAATTATAGTCTGTTTAACTAAAAATATAAAACAAAATTAACTTAAAATCAATTATGGCATTACAAAACCATTTATAGCTAGTAATAAGGCTTTTAAAGGTATGGGTGACTAAAATGGACCTTTCTTGCCAATGAATGTTTTTTTCTTCATGTTTCTCAAGGTAGCATTCAATTCTAGTCTATTTTAACTAAAAATGCATGAAGAATTCAAATTTAAATCGGTTTTGAGATTATAAAAACATTTAAAGTAAGTAATAAGGTTTTTGAAGGAATGGGTGACTATAAATGGACTTTTCTTAGCGATGAATGCCTTTTTCTATACGTTTTTTGAGGTAGACATTCAATTATAGTCTTTTACATAAAAAATATAGAAAAATTCAAGTTAAAATAAATTATGACATTACAAAACCATTTAAAGCGAGTAATACGGCTTTTGAAAGTATGGGTGACCATAAATGGACTTTTCTTGCCAATAAATGCATTTTTCTTCATGATTCTCAAGGTAGACAATCAATTCAAGCCTATTTTAACCAAAAATGTACAAAGAATTCAAATTTAAATCAATTTTGGGATTATAACATCTTTTGAGCTGAGTAAAAAGGCTCTTGAAGGAATGCATCACTATAAATGGACTTTTCTTGCCAATGAATGCCTTTCTCTTTACGTTTCTCAACATAGATATTCAATTAAAGTCTATTTTAACTAAAATTGTAAAAAAATTCAACTTAAAATCAATTATGGCATTACAAAGCCATTTCAAGTGAGTAATAAGGCTTTTGAAGGTATGGGTGACTATAAATG
>NW_018402862.1:0-186 GCF_002168275.2 Theobroma umbraticum | reverse complement strand
ACCAATGAATGCTCTCTTCTTTATGTTTCTTAGGGTAGACATTTAATTATAATATGTTTTAACCTGAAAAGCAAAAAACGTTGAACGTAAAATCAATTTTGGGATCATAAAACCATTTAAAGTGAATAATAGGGCTTTTGAAGCAATGGGTGACTATAAATAGACTTTTCTTACCAATGAATACTT
>NW_018402861.1:0-1070 GCF_002168275.2 Theobroma umbraticum | reverse complement strand
GTAATAAGGCTTCCGAAGGCATGAGTGACTATAAATGGACTTTTCTTGCCAATGACTAGCTTTTTCTTCACTTTTCCTAAGGCAGACATTTAATTATAATCTTTTTTAACTAAAATATAAAAAAAGTTAACTTAAAATCAATTATGAGATTATAAAACTATTTAAAGCGAGTAATAAGGCTTTGGAAGGAATAGGTGAATATAAATGTACTTTTCTTGCCAATGGGTGGCTTTTGTTTCACGTTCCTCGAAGCAAACATTCAATTATAGTATATTTTAATAAAAAATGTAAAAATTTGACTTAAAATTAATTATGCAATTATAGAACCATTTAAAGCTAGTAATAAGACTTTTGAAGGCATGCGTGACTATAAATGAATTTTTTTTATCAATAAATAGCTTTTCTTCATGTTTCTTGAGATTGACATTTAAATATAATCTGTTTTAAACCAAATTATAAAAAAATTCAATGTAAAATCAATTATGAGATTATAAAACCATTTAAGGAGAGTCATAAGGGTTTTGATGGCTTGAGTAATTATAAATAGGCTTTTTTACCAATGGGTGGCTTTGGCGTTCAAATGTTTGAATGACTATAAATGGACTTTTCTTGCAAATGGATGATTTTTGCTTCACGTTTCCTAAGGTAGACATTTAATTATAATATATTTGAACCAATAATGTAAAAGAATTCAACTTAAAATCAATTATGAGATTTTAAAACCATTTAAAGCGAGTAATAAGGTTTTCGAAGGCTTGAGTGGCTATAAATAAGCTTTCGTCACTAATGATTTGCTTTTGCTACATGTTTCCCAAAGAAAACATTTAGGTATAATATATTTTAATCAAAAATATTAAAAAATTGAACTTAAAATCAATTATGAGATTATAAAACTATTTAAAGCGAATAATAATGCTTTTAAAGGTATGAGTGACTATAAGTGGACTTTTGTTGTCAATGGTTGGCTTTTGCTTCACGTTTCTTAAGGTAGACATTGAGTTATAATCTATTTTAACCAAAAATGTAAAAAAATTCAACTTAAAATCGATTATGACATTATAAAACCATTT
>NW_018402860.1:0-1228 GCF_002168275.2 Theobroma umbraticum | reverse complement strand
TGAAGATTTTTTTAATGAGATGAAGTTTTTTAAAGATTGAAATTGTGATATTTATGTAATCATTTAAAGCAATCATTATTAGTAACTTGAATTTAAATTTTTAAAAATTATGTAATTTAGATTAGAAAAATTATTTGATTAATAATACTTAGTTCTAAATCATTATAAAAATAAATCTAAAATTATCATCAAATTTAATCGAGGAATGACATCAAAAACACCAGACATAACAAAGCAAAAGAAAAAAAAACTTATTATTAGGTGACAATAATAGGAAACAATTATTGTAATAAGTTGGAGATATCAACAGTAAAACTTTCAATAAAGGTAGCAGCTAGGGAATTTTTGCTTCTAAATTCATCAAACATTATAAGTTTGACTAAGGAACTGGCTATATTCTGAATTAAAATTCATGGTAGCCTTTTTTTTCTTTAAATTCATGTCGCACTGATTGGAAAATACAACTCACCATTGCTTTTTGTTTCTCAATGTCTCAAAACATCAAAACTTAAACAACTATTTAGAGTTGATAGGTGGGAAGATAAATGAATGGACGCCTTTACAACGGGCCCCCTAAATTATTGTGAGATTAATTTCTTATGTAATCTGTGACATTATTGATATTAATTATTAAATTTGTTATGTATATTTGTTGCCAAAGGTTTTAATTCGGATAACAGTTACTTGATGTGAACTATTGAGGAAAATTTTTTAAAAAAAAAGTTTAGTGAGAAATTTATTTTCAGGATTTATCCTTAGAGCACAAACAACAAATAAGATTGATTGAAAAAGAAGTATCCCCCACAACAATATTTTTTTTGAATAAATTAAATATTGTTATGTTTTGAATCTTCTAAATTTGGATTAAACCCTAAATTTGAATTATTATTTCTTTTTTGCTTTTTGGGGGGAACGTCTAGACAGATTTCATCTATATGCATTGCTAGGAAGATATTGGACACATTATATTTTGTTCAACCAAACTTCATTCCTTCCATTCCAATTGCATGAAGGGAACTTATTGTTGGGGCCCACATTCATGTAGTAGTACCAAACTATTATTGCCAATTGATTGTAAAGTTGAAAGAAAAAGTGCCTAAACCTCCATTAATAATGCCATCCCTACCTCACCTAGTTACCCAAACTTCATCATGGCAAAAGCTGGTCTCATTCTTATTGAATAAGTACTCTTTGGGGTACAAGTCTTGGATTTCATTTTTTTTTTTTT
>NW_018402859.1:0-1545 GCF_002168275.2 Theobroma umbraticum | reverse complement strand
TTCTTCACATTTTCTGAGGTAGACAATCAATTTTAATTTATTTTAACCAAAAATTTAAAAATATTCAACCTAAAATCAATTATGAGACCGTAAAGCTATTTAAAGTGAGTAATAAGGCTTTCAAAGGTATGAGTTAGTATAAATGAGCTTTTTTAATCAATGAATGGCTTTTTCTTCACGTTTCTCAAGGTAAACATTCAATTATAATTTGTTTTAGCAAAAAATGTAAAAAAATTCAGCCTAAAATCTATTATGAGATTATAAAACTATTAAAGTGAGTAGTCAGGCTTTCGAAAGAATGGATGACTATAAATAGACTTTTCTTACCAATGAATGGCTTTCTCTTCGCGTTTCATAACATAGACATTCAATTATAATTTGCTCTGATAAAAAAAGTAAAAACATTGAACTTAAAATCAATTATGTAATTATAAAACTATTTAAAGTAAGTGATAAGGCTTTTGAAGAATGAGTGACTATAAATGGACTTTTCTTGCAAATGAATTCCATTTTCTTCATATTTTTCGAGGCAAACATTCAATTATAATATGTTTTAGCCAAAAATGTAAAAAACTTCAACTTAAAATCAGTTATGAGATTACAAAACCATTTAAAGCAAAAAATATGACTTTTGAAGGAATAGGTGACTATAAGTAGACTTTTCTTCTCCATGAATGGCTTTTTCTTCATGTTTCTTAAGGTAGACATTTAATTATAATCTGTCTAAACCAAAAATATAAAAAAATTTAGCTTAAAATGAATTATAAGATTATAAAATCATTTAAAGCGAGTAAAAAGGCTTTTGAAGGAATGGGTGACTATAAAAGACTTTTTAATGAATGAGTGCCTTTTTCTTCATGTTTCCTAAGGCAAACATTCAATTAGAATATGTTTTAACCAAAAACATGAAAAAATTCAACCTGAAATCAATTCTAAGATTATAAAACCATTTAAAGTGAGTAGTAAGGCTTTTGAAAAAATGAGTGATTATAAATAGACTTTTCTTGTCAATGAATGACTTTTTCTTCACGTTTCCTGAGGTCGATAATCAAATATAATTTTTTTAACCAAAAATATAAAAAAATTTAACTTAAAATCAATTACAAGATTGTAAAACCATTTAAAGCGAGTAATAAGGCTTTCAAAGACATGAGTGACTATAAATAGAATTTTCTAGTCAACGAATAGCTTTTTCTTCATGATTCCCAAGGCAAATAGTCAATTATAATTTTCTTTAACTAAAAATGTAAAAAAATTCAACTTAAAATCTATTATGAGATTATAAAATCGTTTAAAGCGAGTAATAAGGCTTTCGAAGGTGAGGGTGACTATAAATGAACTTTTCTTGCCAATGAATAGCTTTTTCTTTATGTTTCCTGAAAAAAAATTCAATTACAGTCTATTTTAACTAAAAATGTAAAAAATTTAACCTAAAATCAATTATGAGATTATAAAACCATTGAAAACGAGTAATAAGGCTTTTGAAAGAACGGATGACTATAAATGGACTTTTCTTGCCAATGAATTCCTTTTTCTTCATGTTTC
>NW_018402858.1:19177-19328 GCF_002168275.2 Theobroma umbraticum | reverse complement strand
TTATAATCTCACAATTGATTTTAAGTTGAATTTTTTATTTTTTTTATTAAAACAAACTATAATTGAATGCTTGCCTCGAGAAACGTATAGAAAAAGCCATTCATTGACAAGAAAAGTCCATTTATAGTCTCCAATTCCTTCAAAAGCCTTA
>NW_018402858.1:18859-19005 GCF_002168275.2 Theobroma umbraticum | reverse complement strand
AAGTTCAATTTTTTTTACTTTTTAAGTTAAAATAGATTATAATTAAATATCTACATAAAGAACATGAGGAAAAAGGCATTAGTTGGCAAGAGAGTCTATTTATTGTCACCCATTCCTTCAAAAGACTTATTACTCACTTTAAATGG
>NW_018402858.1:18651-18839 GCF_002168275.2 Theobroma umbraticum | reverse complement strand
TTTTAAGTTGAATTTTTTACATTTTTCATTAAAACAGATTATAATTGAATGTCTACCTCAAAAAACGTGTAGAAAAAGTCATTCATTGAGAAGAAAAGTTTATTTATAGTCCCCCACTCTTTCAAAAGCCTTACTACTCACTTTAAATGATTTTATAATCTCAACATTGATTTTAAGTTTATTTTTTT
>NW_018402858.1:18365-18503 GCF_002168275.2 Theobroma umbraticum | reverse complement strand
TTTTTTATATTTTTTATTAAAATAGACTATAATTGAATGTCTGCCTTAGGAAACGTGTGGAAGAAGCTATTCATTGAGAAGAAAAGTCCATTTAATGTCACCTATTCCGTCAAAAATCTTATTACACACTTTAAATGG
>NW_018402858.1:18235-18355 GCF_002168275.2 Theobroma umbraticum | reverse complement strand
CCATAATTGATTTTAGGTTGAATTTTTTTTTACATTTTTGGTCAAACCAGACAATAATTGAATGTCTACCTCAAGAAACGTGAAGAAAAATATATTCATTTGCAAGAAAAGTCTATTATT
>NW_018402858.1:18095-18208 GCF_002168275.2 Theobroma umbraticum | reverse complement strand
ACTCGCTTTAAATGGTTTTATAATCTCACAATTGATTTTAAGTTCAATTTTTTTTTGAATTTTTTAGTTAAAACAGATTATAATTGAATGTCTACATTGAGGAATATGAAGAA
>NW_018402858.1:17825-17956 GCF_002168275.2 Theobroma umbraticum | reverse complement strand
TGTTTACCTGCCTCGAAAACGTATAGAAAAAGCCATTCATTAAGCAAAAAAGTCTATTTATAGTCACTCATTCCTTTAGAAGCGTTATTACTCGCTTTAAATTGTTTTATAATCTCATAATTGATTTTAAG
>NW_018402858.1:17372-17524 GCF_002168275.2 Theobroma umbraticum | reverse complement strand
TTATTAAAATAGACTATAATTGAATGTCTACCACAGGAAACGTGTAGAAAAAGCTATTCATTAACAAGAAAAGTCCAATTATAGTCTCTCATGCCTTCAAAAGCCTTACTACTCATTTTAAATGATTTTATAATCTCAAAATTGATTTTAAG
>NW_018402858.1:17231-17362 GCF_002168275.2 Theobroma umbraticum | reverse complement strand
TTTTTTACTTTTTTTGTTAAAATAGATTATAATTGAATGTCTACGTTGAGGAATATGAAGAAAAATGACATTCATTCGCAAGAAAAGTCTATTTATTGTCATCCATTTCTTCAAAAGCCTTATTATTCGCT
>NW_018402858.1:17034-17208 GCF_002168275.2 Theobroma umbraticum | reverse complement strand
ATTGATTTTAAGTTAAATTTTTTTATATTTTTTATTAAAATAGACTATAATTGAGTGCTTGCCTCAAAAAACGTGTAAAAAAAGCCATTCAATCAGAAGAAAAGTCTATTTATGGTCACTCATTCCTTCAAAAGCCTTAATACTCACTCTAAATTGTTTTATAATCTCATAATT
>NW_018402858.1:16867-17007 GCF_002168275.2 Theobroma umbraticum | reverse complement strand
TTAGTTAAAACAGGCTATAATTGAATGTCTACCTTAAGAAATGTGAAGAAAAAAGCATTCATTAGTAAGAGAAGTCAATTTATAGTCTCTCGTTCCTTCGAAAGCATTATTACTCACTTTAAATGGTTTTACAATCTCAA
>NW_018402858.1:16732-16857 GCF_002168275.2 Theobroma umbraticum | reverse complement strand
AAGTTCAATTTTTTTTTACTTTTTTGATTAAAACATATTATAATTGAATTTTTATCTCAAGAAACATGAGGAAAAAGGGATTTATTGGCAAGAAAAGTCTATTTATTGTCATCCATTCCTTCAAA
>NW_018402858.1:16560-16709 GCF_002168275.2 Theobroma umbraticum | reverse complement strand
GTTTTATAATCTCATAATTGATTTTAAGTTAAATTTTTTTACATTTTTCATTGAGACAAACTATAATTAAATGCTTACCTTGAGAGACGTGTAGCAAAAATCATTCATTGAGAAGAAGAGTCCATTTATAGTCACCCATTCCTTCAAAA
>NW_018402858.1:16178-16386 GCF_002168275.2 Theobroma umbraticum | reverse complement strand
TTTAAGTTGAATTTTTTTATATTTTTTATTAAAACAGACTATAATTGAATGCTTAACTCAAGAAAACGTGTAGAAAAAGTCATTCATTGGCAAAAAAAATCCATTTATAGTCTCTCATTCCTTCAAAAGCCTTACTACTCACTTTAAATGGCTTTACAATCTCAAAATTGATTTTAAGTTCAATTATTTTTTCCTTTTTTAGTTAAAA
>NW_018402858.1:16079-16168 GCF_002168275.2 Theobroma umbraticum | reverse complement strand
TTGAAAGTCTATGACAAGGAATGGGAATAAAAAGACATTCGCTAGCAAGAAAAGTCTATTTATTGTCACCCATTCCTTTAAAAGCCTTA
>NW_018402858.1:14887-15979 GCF_002168275.2 Theobroma umbraticum | reverse complement strand
AAAGTCCATTTGTAGTCACACATTCCTTCAAAAGCCTTATTACTCGCTTTAAATGGTTTTACCATCTCATAATTGATTTTAAGTTAAATTTTTTTATATTTTTTATTAAAACAAATTATAATTGAATGCTTGACTCAAGAAACATGTAGAAAAAGCCATTCATTGGCAAGAAAAGTCTATTTATACTCCCCATTCCTTCAAAAGCCTTACTACTGGCTTTAAATGGTTTTGTAATCTCAAAATTGATTTTAAGTTCAATTTTTTGTTTTTACTTTTTTAGTTAAAACAGATTATAATAGAAAGTCTATGTCAAGGAACATGAAGAAAAAGGCATTCGCTAGCAAGAAAAGTCTATTTATTGTCACCCATTCTCTCAAAAGCCTTATTACTCGCTTTAAATAGTTTTATAATCTCATAATTGATTTTAAGTTGAATTCTTTTACATTTTTCATTAAAATAGACTATGACTGAATGCTTGCCTCAGGAAACCTATAGAAAGAGCCATTCATTAAGAAGAAAAGTCCATTTATAGTCATCCATTCCTTCAAAAACCTTATTACTCGCTTTAAATGGTTTTATAATCTCACAATTGATTTTAAGATGAATTTTTTATATTTTTCATTAAACAGACTATAATTGAATACCTACCTTAGGAAACGTGTAGAAAAAGCCATTCGTTGGTAAGAAACGTCTATTTGCAGTCCCCTGTTCCTTCAAAAGCCTTACTACTCACTTTAAATGCTTTTATAATTTCAAAATTGATTTTAAGTTCAATTTTTTTTTCACTTTTTTAGTTAAAACAGATTATAATTGAATGTATACATTGAGGAATATGAAGAAAAAGGCATTCGTTGGCAAGAAAAGTCTATTTATTGTCATCCATTCCTTCAAAAGCCTTATTACTCGCTTTAAATGGTTTTATAATCTCATAATTGATTTTAAGTCAAATTTCTTTAAATTTTTCATTAAATCAGACTATAATTGTATACCTACCTCAAGAAACATGTAGAAAAAGCCATTAATTGAGAAGAAAGTCCTTTTATAGTCACCCATTCTTTCAAAAGCCTTATTACTCACTTTAAATTGTTTTAT
>NW_018402858.1:14700-14787 GCF_002168275.2 Theobroma umbraticum | reverse complement strand
ATTCAACTTAAAATGAATTATGAGATTATAAAACCATTTAAAGAGAGTAATAAGATTTTTGAAGGAATGGATGACAATAAATAAACT
>NW_018402858.1:14598-14690 GCF_002168275.2 Theobroma umbraticum | reverse complement strand
ACGAATGCCTTTTTCTTCATATTCCTCAATATAGATATTCAATTATAATATGTTTTAACCAAAAAGTAAAAAACAAATTGAACTTAAAATCA
>NW_018402858.1:14417-14588 GCF_002168275.2 Theobroma umbraticum | reverse complement strand
TATATAACTATTTAAAGTGAGTAGTAAGGCTTTTAAAGGTATGGGGGACTATAAATGAACTTTTCTTATCAATGAATGGCTTTTTCTACACATTTCCTGAGGCAAGCATTCAATTAGAGTCTGTTTTAGCAAAAAATATAAAAAAATTCAACTTAAAATCAATTGTGAGAT
>NW_018402858.1:14100-14372 GCF_002168275.2 Theobroma umbraticum | reverse complement strand
AAGGAATGGGTGACTATAAATGGACTTTTCTTACCAATAAATGCATTTTTCTTCACGGTGCTCAAGGTAGACATTCAATTATTGTCTGGTTTAACCAAAAATGTAAAAAAAATTGAACTTAAAATCAATTATGGGATTATAAAACCATTTAAAGAGAGTAATAAAGCTTTTGAAGGAATGAGTGACTTTAAATAGACTTTCTTCTCAATGAATGGCTTTTTTCATATGTTTCTTGAGGTAAGCATTCAATTATAGTCTATTTTAATAAAAAA
>NW_018402858.1:13992-14090 GCF_002168275.2 Theobroma umbraticum | reverse complement strand
TGGACTTTTCTTCTCAATGAATGGTTTTTTTTACACTTTTCCTAAGCCAGGCATTCAATTATAGTCTATTTTAATGAAAAATGTAAAAAAATTCAACT
>NW_018402858.1:13805-13982 GCF_002168275.2 Theobroma umbraticum | reverse complement strand
TATGAGATTATAAAACTATTTAAAGTGACTAATAAGGCTTTTGACGGAATTGGTGACTATGAATAGACTTTTCTTCTCAATAAATGTCTTTTTCTACATGTTTCCTAAAGCAGGCATTCAATTGTAGTCTGTTTTAATGAAGAATGTAGAAACATTCAACTTAAAATCAATTATGAG
>NW_018402858.1:13645-13795 GCF_002168275.2 Theobroma umbraticum | reverse complement strand
CATTTAAAGCGAGTAGTAAGGCTTTTGAAAGAATGGGTGACTATAAATACTCTTCTTTTCAATGAATGGCTTTTTTTACACGTTTTTTGCGGCAGATGTTCAATTATAGTATGTTTTAATGAAAAATATAAAAAAATTCAACTTAAAAAT
>NW_018402858.1:13464-13635 GCF_002168275.2 Theobroma umbraticum | reverse complement strand
TTATAAAACTATTTAAAGCGAGTAATAAGGCTTTTGAAGGAATGGGTGACATTAAATAGACTTTTCTTGCCAAAAATGCCTTTTTCTTCACATTCCTTGATGTAGACATTTAATTATAATCTGTTTTAACCAAAAAAGTAAAAAAAAGTTGAACTTAAAATCAATTTTGAG
>NW_018402858.1:13223-13364 GCF_002168275.2 Theobroma umbraticum | reverse complement strand
AAGTTGAATTTTTTATTTTTTTATTAAAATAAAATATAATTGAATTCTTACCTCAGGAAACATGCAGAAAAAGCCATTCATTGGCAAGAAAAGTCCATTTATAGTTTCCCATTCCTCAAAAGCCTTACTACTCACTTTAAA
>NW_018402858.1:13058-13213 GCF_002168275.2 Theobroma umbraticum | reverse complement strand
ATCTCAAAATTGATTTTAAGTTTAATTTTTTTTTAATTTTTTGGTTGAAACAGATTATAATTAAATGTTTACATCAAGGAATGTGAAGAAAAAGGCATTGTTGGCAAAAAAAGTCTATTTAATGTCACCCATTCCTTTAAAAGCCTTATTACTCT
>NW_018402858.1:12846-13048 GCF_002168275.2 Theobroma umbraticum | reverse complement strand
TTTTATAATCTCATAATTATTTTTAAGTTGAATTTTTTTATATTTTTTATTAAAACAGACTATAATTGAACATCTACCTCAAAAGCGTGTAAAAAAAGCAATTTATTAAGAAAAAGAGTATATTTATAGTCACCCATTTTTTCAAAAACCTTACTACTCGCTTTAAATGGTTTTATAATCTCATAATTGATTTTAAGTTGAA
>NW_018402858.1:12255-12384 GCF_002168275.2 Theobroma umbraticum | reverse complement strand
AAAGCCATTCATTGAGAAGAAAAGTCCATTTAAAGTCACCCATTCCTTCAAAAGATTTATTACTCTCTTTAAATGGTTTTATAATCCCACAATTGATTTTAAGTTGAATTTCTTTTACATTTTTAGTTA
>NW_018402858.1:11744-11961 GCF_002168275.2 Theobroma umbraticum | reverse complement strand
TTGGTAAGAAAAGTCCATTTATAGTCCCTCATACCTTTAAAAGCCTTACTACTTTAAATGGTTTTGTAATCTCAAAATTGATTTTAAGTTCAATTTTTTTTTACTTTTTAGTTAAAACATATTATAATTGAATGTCTACAATGAGGAATATGAAGAAAAAGGTATTCGTTGGCAAGAATAGTTTATTTATTGTCATCCATTCCTTCAAAAGCCTTAT
>NW_018402858.1:11550-11714 GCF_002168275.2 Theobroma umbraticum | reverse complement strand
AATTGATTTTAAGTTAAATTTCTTTACATTTTTCATTAAAACAGACTATAATTGCTTACCTGCCTTGAAAACGTATAGAAAAAGCCATTCATTAACCAAAAAAGTCCATTTATAGTCACCTATTCCTTCAAAAGTGTTATTACTCGCTTTAAATTGTTTTATAA
>NW_018402858.1:11422-11540 GCF_002168275.2 Theobroma umbraticum | reverse complement strand
GATTTTAAGTTTAATTTTTTTACATTTTTAGTTAAAATTGACTATAATTGAAAGTCTACCTCTAGAAACATGAAGAAAAAGACATTCATTGGCAAGAAAACTGCATTTATGGTCACCC
>NW_018402858.1:10872-11081 GCF_002168275.2 Theobroma umbraticum | reverse complement strand
ATAGTCACCCATTCCTTCAAAAGCCTTATTACTCACTTTAAATGGTTTTATCATTTCACAATTGATTTTAAGTTGAATTTTTTTATATTTTTATTAAAACGGACTATAATTGAATGCCTACCTCAGGAAACGTGTAGAAAAAGCTATTCATCGACAAGAAAAGTCCATTTATGGTCCCCCATTCCTTCAAAAGCCTTACTACTCACTTT
>NW_018402858.1:10708-10862 GCF_002168275.2 Theobroma umbraticum | reverse complement strand
ATAATCTCAAAATTGATTTTAAGTTCAATTGTTTTGTACTTTTTTTGTTAAAACAGATTATAATTGAATGTCTAGATTGAGGAATATGAAGAAAAAGACATTCATTCGCAAGAAAAGTCTATTTATTGTCATCCATTTCTTCAAAAGTCTTATT
>NW_018402858.1:10557-10698 GCF_002168275.2 Theobroma umbraticum | reverse complement strand
AATAGTTTTATAATCTCATAATTGATTTTAAGTTAAGTTTTTTTACATATTTCTTTACAATAGACTATAATTGAATGCTTGCCTCAAAAAACGTGTAGAAAAACCCATTCAATGAGAAAAAAAGTCTATTTATGGTCACCC
>NW_018402858.1:10437-10547 GCF_002168275.2 Theobroma umbraticum | reverse complement strand
ACGCCTTAATACTCACTCTAAATTGTTTTATAATCTCATAATTGATTTGAAGTTAAATTGTTTTACATTTTTGGTTAAAATAGGCTATAATTGAATGTCTACCTCAAGAA
>NW_018402858.1:10304-10427 GCF_002168275.2 Theobroma umbraticum | reverse complement strand
AAAAGCATTCATTAGCAAGAAAAGTTAATTATTAGTCTCTCGTTCCTTCGAAAGCCTTATTACTCACAATAAATGGTTTTCCAATCTCAAAATTGATTTTAAGTTCAATTTTTTTTTTACTTT
>NW_018402858.1:10180-10293 GCF_002168275.2 Theobroma umbraticum | reverse complement strand
CAGATTATAATTGAATGTTTATGTCAAGAAACATGAGGAAAAAGGGATTTATTGCCAGTAAAAGTCTATTTATTGTCACCTATTCCTTCAAAAGCCTTATTACTCGCTTTAAA
>NW_018402858.1:9619-9742 GCF_002168275.2 Theobroma umbraticum | reverse complement strand
TGATTTTAAGTTCAAGTTCTTTTCCTTTTTTAGTTAAAACAGATTATAATTGAAGGTTTATGTCAAGGAACATGAATAAAAAGGCATTCGCTAGCAAGAAAAGTCTATTTATTGTCACCCATT
>NW_018402858.1:9482-9609 GCF_002168275.2 Theobroma umbraticum | reverse complement strand
CCTTATTACTTACTTTAAATGGTTTTATAATCACATAATTGATTTTAAGTTGAATTCTTTTACATTTTTCATAAAAACAAACTACAACTGAATGCTTGCCTCAGGAAATGTATAGAAAAAGCCATTC
>NW_018402858.1:9216-9382 GCF_002168275.2 Theobroma umbraticum | reverse complement strand
ACTATAATTGAATGCTTTCCTTGAGAAACATGTGGAAAAAGCCATTCATTGAGAGGAAAAGTCTATTTAAAGTCACCCATTCCTTCAAAAGATTTATTACTCTCTTTAAATAGTTTTATAATCCCACAATTGATTTTAAGTTGAATTTCTTTTACATTTTTAGTTA
>NW_018402858.1:8757-8917 GCF_002168275.2 Theobroma umbraticum | reverse complement strand
TCAATTTTTTTTTTACTTTTTAGTTAAAACATATTATAATTGAATGTCTACATTGAGGAATATGAAGAAAAAGGTATTCGTTGGCAAGAATAGTTTATTTATTGTTATCCATTCCTTCAAAAGCCTTATTACTCTCTTTAAATGGTTTTATAATCTCATA
>NW_018402858.1:8498-8747 GCF_002168275.2 Theobroma umbraticum | reverse complement strand
AGTTGAATTTCTTTACATTTTTCATTAAAACAGACTATAATTGTTTACCTGCCTTGAAAACGTATAGAAAAAGCCATTCATTAACTAAAAAAGTCCATTTATAGTCACCCATTCCTTCAAAAGTGTTATTACTCACTTTAAATTGTTTTTTTACATTTTTAATTAAAATTGACTATAATTGAAAGTCTACCTCTGGAAACATGAAGAAAAAGACATTCATTGGCAAGAAAACTGCATTTATGGTCACCC
>NW_018402858.1:8094-8298 GCF_002168275.2 Theobroma umbraticum | reverse complement strand
TCACCCATTCCTTCAAAAGCCTTATTACTCACTTTAAATGGTTTTATTATTTCACAATTGATTTTATGTTGAATTTTTTTATATTTTTATTAAAACGGACTATAATTGAATGCCTATCTCAGGAAACATGTAGAAAAAGCTATTCATCGACAAGAAAAGTCCATTTATAGTCCCTCATTCCTTCAAAAGCCTTACTACTCACTT
>NW_018402858.1:7925-8084 GCF_002168275.2 Theobroma umbraticum | reverse complement strand
TATAATCTTAAAATTGATTTTAAGTTCAATTTTTTTTTTTACTTTTTTCATTAAAACAGATTATAATTGAATGTCTAGATTGAGGAATATGAAGAAAAAGACATCCATTCGCAAGAAAAGTCTATTTATTGTCATCCATTTCTTCAAAAGTCTTATTAT
>NW_018402858.1:7777-7914 GCF_002168275.2 Theobroma umbraticum | reverse complement strand
AGTTTTATAATCTCATAATTGATTTTAAGTTAAGTTTTTTTACATTTTTCATTACAATAGACTATAATTGAATGCTTGCCTCAAAAAACGTGTAGAAAAAGCCATTCAATGAGAAAAAAAGTCTATTTATGGTCACC
>NW_018402858.1:7656-7767 GCF_002168275.2 Theobroma umbraticum | reverse complement strand
AACGCCTTAATACTCACTCTAAATTGTTTTATAATCTTATAATTGATTTGAAGTTAAAATTTTTTACATTTTTGGTTAAAACAGGCTATAATTGAATGTCTACCTCAAGAA
>NW_018402858.1:7523-7646 GCF_002168275.2 Theobroma umbraticum | reverse complement strand
AAAAGCATTCATTAGCAAGAAAAGTTAATTATTAGTCTCCCGTTCCTTCGAAAGCCTTATTACTCACTTTAAATGGTTTTCCAATCTCAAAATTGATTTTAAGTTCAATTTTTTTTTTACTTT
>NW_018402858.1:7399-7512 GCF_002168275.2 Theobroma umbraticum | reverse complement strand
CAGATTATAATTGAATGTTTATGTCAAGAAACATGAGGAAAAAGGGATTTATTGGCAATAAAAGTCTATTTATTGTCACCCATTCTTTCAAAAGCCTTATTACTCGCTTTAAA
>NW_018402858.1:6829-6965 GCF_002168275.2 Theobroma umbraticum | reverse complement strand
TGATTTTAAGTTCAAGTTCTTTTCCTTTTTTAGTTAAAACAGATTATAATTGAATATTTATGTCAAGGAACGCGAATAAAAAGGCATTAGCAGCAAGAAAAGTCTATTTATTGTCACCCATTCCTTTAAAAGCCTT
>NW_018402858.1:6656-6819 GCF_002168275.2 Theobroma umbraticum | reverse complement strand
TTAAATGGTTTTATAATCACATAATTGATTTTAAGTTGAATTCTTTTACTTTTTTCATAAAAACAAACTGCAACTGAATGCTTGCCTCAGGAAATGTATAGAAAAAGCAATTCATTAAGAAGAAAAGTCCAGTTATAGTCACACATTCCTTCAAAACCCTTAT
>NW_018402858.1:5993-6153 GCF_002168275.2 Theobroma umbraticum | reverse complement strand
ATTACTCGTTTTAAATGGTTTTATCATCTCACAATTGATTTTAAGTTGAATTTTGTTATATTTTTTATTAAAGTAGACTATAATTGAATGCCTACCTCATGAAACATGTAGAAAAAGTCATTTATTGGCAAGAAAAGATCATTTATAGTTCCCCATTTGT
>NW_018402858.1:5755-5960 GCF_002168275.2 Theobroma umbraticum | reverse complement strand
TACTACTCACTTTAAATGGTTTTGTAACCACAAAATTGATTTTAAGCTCAATTTGTTTTTTACTTTTTTGGTTCAAACAGATTATAATTGTATGTTTACATCAAAGAACATGAAGAAAAAGGTATTTGTTGGCAAGAAAAGTCTATTTATTGTCACCTATTCCTTCAAAAGTTTTATTACTCGCTTTAAATGGTTTTATAATCTC
>NW_018402858.1:5539-5655 GCF_002168275.2 Theobroma umbraticum | reverse complement strand
ATAAATAGACTTTTCTTGCCAATAAATGCTTTTTTCTTCATGTTTCTCAAGGTAGACTTTCAATTATAGCATGTTTAATAAAAAATGTAAGAAAATTCAACTTCAAATCAATTATG
>NW_018402858.1:5335-5529 GCF_002168275.2 Theobroma umbraticum | reverse complement strand
ACCATTTAAAGCGAGTAATAAGACCTTTGAAGGAATGGGTGACTAGAAATAGACTTTTCTAGCCAATGAATATCTTTTTTTTTTCATGTTTCTCGAGGTAGACATTCAATTATTATCTATTTTAAATAAAATTGTAAAACAATTCAACTTAAAATTAATTATGTGATTATAAAATCATTTAAAGCTAGTAATAA
>NW_018402858.1:4923-5050 GCF_002168275.2 Theobroma umbraticum | reverse complement strand
AAGGCTTTTGAAGGAATAGATGACAATAAATAAACTTTTCTTACCAATGAATATCTTTTTCTTCATGTTTTTGGATGTAGACATTCAAGTATAATCTGTTTTAATCAAAAAAGTAGAAAAGATTAAA
>NW_018402858.1:4394-4824 GCF_002168275.2 Theobroma umbraticum | reverse complement strand
TTCTTCATGTTTCTCAAGGTAGACATTCAATTATAGCCTGTTTTAACCAAAAATGTAAGAAAATTCAACTTTAAATTAATTATGAGATTATAAAATCATTTAAAGCAAGTAATAAGACTTTTGCAGGAATGGGTGACTATAAATGGATTTTTTTAGCCAATGAATTCTTTTTTTTTTATGTTTCTCGAGGTACACTTCAATTATTTTCTATTTTAACCAAAAATATAAGAAAATCCAACTTAAAATCAATTATGTGGTTATAAAACTATTTAAAGCGAGTAATAAGAGTTTTAAAGGAATGGGTGACTATAAATGAGCTTTTCTTCTCAATGAATGGCTTTTTCTTTATGCTTTTCGAGGTAGACATGCAATTATTGTCTGTTTTAACAAAAAATGTAAAAGAATTTAACTTAAAATCAATTATGAGATT
>NW_018402858.1:3939-4081 GCF_002168275.2 Theobroma umbraticum | reverse complement strand
ACAAATGGGGAACTATAAATGATCTTTTCTTGCCAATAAATGACTTTTTCTACACGTTTCATGAGGTAGGCATTCAATTATAGTCTACTTTAATAAAAAATATAAAAAAATTCAACTTAAAATCAATTGTGAGATGATAAAA
>NW_018402858.1:3356-3821 GCF_002168275.2 Theobroma umbraticum | reverse complement strand
TTAATGAAATATGTAAAAAAATTCAACTTAAAATCAATTATGAGATGGTAAAACTATTTAAAGCGAGTAAAAAGGCTTTTGAAGGAATAGATGATAATAAATAGACTTTTCTCGCCAACAAATGCCTTTTTCTTCATATTACTCAACGTAGATATTCAATTATAATCTGTTTTAACTAAAAAAGTAAAAACAATTGAACCTAAAATCAATTTTGAGATTATAAAACAATTTAAAGTGAGTGGTAAACCTTTTGAAGGAATGGGGGACTATAAATAGACTTTTCTTTCTAGCAAATGGCTTTTTCAAAATGTTTCCTGATGCAGGCATTCAATTATAATCTGTTTTAATGAAAAATATTAAAAAATTCGGCTTAAAATTAATTGTGCGATTATAAAACTATTAAAAGAGAGCAATAAGGGTTTTGAAGGAATGTGTGACTATAACTGGACTTTTCTTCTTAATGAA
>NW_018402858.1:3024-3256 GCF_002168275.2 Theobroma umbraticum | reverse complement strand
CTTATTGCTCTCTTTAAATGGTTTTATAATCTCACAATTGATTTTAAGCTAAATGTTTAATATTTTTCATTAAGGCATATTATAATTGAATGCCTACCTCAGGAAACATTTTGAAAATGCCATTCGCTAGTAAGAAAAGTCTATTTATAGTCCCCCATTCCTTCAAAAGGCTTACCATTCACTTTAAATTGTTTTATAATCTTAAAATTGATTTTAAGTTCAATTGTTTTTA
>NW_018402858.1:2785-2912 GCF_002168275.2 Theobroma umbraticum | reverse complement strand
TTTTTTACATATTTCATTAAAACAAACTATAATTGAATGCCTGCCTCTAGAAACATGTAGAAAAAGCTATTTGTTGATAAGAAAAGTCCATTTATAGTCATCCATTCTTTCAAAAGCCTTATTACTC
>NW_018402858.1:2570-2758 GCF_002168275.2 Theobroma umbraticum | reverse complement strand
TTGATTTTAAGTTGATTTTTTTATATTTTTTATTAAAATAGACTATAATTGAGTACCTACCTCATGAAACGTGTAGAAAAAGCCATTTATTGGCAAGAAAAGATCATTTATAGCTCTCCATTTGTTCAAAAGCCTTACTACTCACTTTAAATGGTTTTGTAATCTCAAAATTGATTTTAAGCTCAATT
>NW_018402858.1:2444-2560 GCF_002168275.2 Theobroma umbraticum | reverse complement strand
TTTTTTGGTTCAAACAGATTATAATTGCATGTTTACATCGAGGAACGTGAACAAAAAGGTATTCACTGGCAAGAAAAGTTTATTTATTGTCACCCATTCCTTCAAAAGCCTTATTA
>NW_018402858.1:2281-2434 GCF_002168275.2 Theobroma umbraticum | reverse complement strand
ATTATTTTATAATCTTATAATTGATTTTAAGTTAAATTCTTTTACATTTTTTGTTAAAAAAGATAATAATTGAATGTCTACCTCGAGAAACATGAAGAAAAAGCCGTTCATTGAGAAGAAAAGCCCATTTATAGTCACCCATTCCTTTAAAAC
>NW_018402858.1:1865-2271 GCF_002168275.2 Theobroma umbraticum | reverse complement strand
CACTTTAAATGGTTTTATAATCACATAATTGATTTTAAGTAGAATTTTTTTATATTTTTAGTTAAAATAGAAAATAATTTAATGTTGACCTCGAGAAACGTGAAGAAAAAGGCATTCATTGGCTAAAAAAGTTCATTTATAGTCACCCATTCCTACAAAAGTATTATTACTTGCTTTAAATGGTTTTATAATCTCATAGTTGATTTGAAGTTGAATTTTCTTACATTTTTTATTAAAACAGGCTATAATTGAATGTCTACCTTAAGAAACGTGAAGAAAAAAGTATTTATTGGCAAGAAAGTCTATTTATAGACTTCCATTCCTTCAAAAGATTTATTACTCATTTTAAATAGTTTTACAATCTCAAATTGATTTTAAGTTTAATCTTTTTTACTTTTTTGATTAA
>NW_018402858.1:1572-1771 GCF_002168275.2 Theobroma umbraticum | reverse complement strand
TAGTCATCTATTCCTTCAAAAGCCTTATTACTTACTTTAAATTGTTTTATAATCGCATAATTGATTTTGAGTTAGATTTTTTTACATTTTTATTAAAACAGACTATAATTGACTATCTACCTTAAGAAACGTGAAACAAAAAGGGATTCACTGGCAAGAAAAGTCCATTTATAGTCACTTATTCCTTCAAAAGCCTTAT
>NW_018402858.1:1283-1472 GCF_002168275.2 Theobroma umbraticum | reverse complement strand
CTTATTGCTCTCTTTAAATGGTTTTATAATCTCACAATTGATTTTAAGCTAAATTTTTTAATATTTTTCATTAAAACAGATTATAATTGAATGCCTACCTCAGGAAACATTTTGATAAAGCCATTCGCTAGTAAGAAAAGTCTATTTAAGTCCCTCATTCCTTCAAAAGGCTGACCACTCACTTTAAAT
>NW_018402858.1:1046-1147 GCF_002168275.2 Theobroma umbraticum | reverse complement strand
ATTCGTTGGCAAGAAAAGTCTATTTATTATCATCCATTCCTTCAAAAGCCTTTTTACTCATTTTAAATGGTTTTACCATCTCATAATTGATTTTAAGTTGA
>NW_018402858.1:891-1036 GCF_002168275.2 Theobroma umbraticum | reverse complement strand
ATATTTCATTAAAACAAACTATAATTGAATGCCTGCCTCTAAAAACATGTAGAAAAAGCTATTTGTTGACAAGAAAAGTCCATTTATAGTGATCCATTCTTTCAAAAGCCTTATTACTCGCTTTAAATGGTTTTATCATCTCACA
>NW_018402858.1:701-881 GCF_002168275.2 Theobroma umbraticum | reverse complement strand
AGTTGAATTTTTTTATATTTTTTATTAAAATAGACTATAATTGAATACCTACCTCATGAAACATGTAGAAAAAGTCATTTATTGACAAGAAAATATCATTTATAGTTCTCCATTTGTTCAAAAGCCTTACTATTCACTTTAAATGGTTTTGTAATCTCAAAATTGATTTTAAGCTCAATT
>NW_018402858.1:571-691 GCF_002168275.2 Theobroma umbraticum | reverse complement strand
TTTTTTGGTTCAAACAGATTATAATTGCATGTTTACATCGAGGAACGTAAACAAAAGGGTATTCACTGGCAAGAAAAGTCTATTTATTGTCACCCATTCCTTCAAAAGCCTTATTACTCG
>NW_018402858.1:412-560 GCF_002168275.2 Theobroma umbraticum | reverse complement strand
TTTATAATCTCATAATTGATTTTAAGTTAAATTCTTTTACATTTTTTGTTAAAAAAGACAATAATTGAATGTCTACCTTGAGAAACATGAAGAAAAAGTCGTTCATTGAGAAGAAAAGCCCATTTATAGTCACCCATTCCTTTAAAAC
>NW_018402858.1:210-402 GCF_002168275.2 Theobroma umbraticum | reverse complement strand
CACTTTAAATGGTTTTATAATCACATAATTGATTTTAAGTAGAATTTTTTATATTTTTAGTTAAAATAGAAAATAATTTAATGTCGACCTCGAGAAACGTGAAGAAAAAGGCATTCATTGGCTAAAAAAGTCCATTTATGACCCATTCCTGCAAAAGTCTTATTACTTGCTTTAAATGGTTTTATAATCTCA
>NW_018402858.1:0-130 GCF_002168275.2 Theobroma umbraticum | reverse complement strand
AAAAAAGCATTCATTGGCAAGAAAGTCTATTTATAGACTCCTATTCCTTCAAAAGATTTATTACTCATTTTAAATGGTTTTACAATCTCAAATTGATTTTAAGTTTAATCTTTTTTACTTTTTTGATTAA
>NW_018402857.1:0-1620 GCF_002168275.2 Theobroma umbraticum | reverse complement strand
TGCAGTATTTTCATCAACAACCTTTTGTAATTCTAGACTTTTGCTTTCCAATTCAAGCTTCAAGAGTTCATAATTAGTTTTGGATTGTTCTAGTTCAATTTAAAGCATGTTCCTTTGATCAAAATAGAGTTGTACTCATTCCTGATTTTTTTTAAGTCTTTATTCAATGCAACAACCGTTTTCTTCATAGTCTTATATTTTAGAGCAAGTTTTTCAAATTTAGCATATAAACAGTCATATTCATCTTGCAAATAATCATACGAAATATCACATGAATTAAAAGGTACGTCAATTTCTTTTTCCTTTTCCATTCAGTAAAAATTCACTCTTTCTTTCAATTTTTCTTTTCCCTCTTTTGAACTTGATGAATCACTATCAGACCTTGTTGTTGCCACCATTTCTCTTTTTGGTTTCTTTATTTTCTTTGAGATTTCTTCTTTGAGTAATAGGCATTCTGATATGAAGTGCCTAGGCTTTTTTTCATTCAAAACACACCATCTCATCTTTCTTGCGGAAATCACCCTTGTGCTTGTTTTTCCAATAGGGACCTTGATCTTTCTTAAAATTTTTCCTTCCAAACTTTCTGTCTTTTTGTCCCATTAGCTTTCTAAATCATCTAGTCATCATGGCTCACTCTTCACCACCATCACTTGAAAGCTCGTCTAATTCTTCCTCAAGTAAATTAATTTTAGGTGCCAAATTTTTCTTTTTCTCTTTTGCTTCTTCTTTTCCTCTTCTTTGTTTTCTTTCATTTCAAGTTAATGAGTGAGGAATAAGCCGCAAATTTCATCAAGTGTTAGCACAATGAGATCTTTGGCCTTTTGAAAAGCTGTGACTTTGGGTTTTCAATCCTTGGGGAGACATATAAGTAGCCTTTTTACTAGCTCATATTCATGAATGGTTTTACCAAGTTGATTGAGGTTGTTTATAATATTAGTAAACCTATCAAACATGGTAGTGACATCTTCACCTTGTTTTAGTTTAAACATTTCATAATTATGGGTGAGTAAGGTAATTTTAAACTCCTTTACTTAAGATGTCTCTTCATGAATGACTCTGAGTTTTTCCCAAATCTCTTTAGCTATTGTACAACTAGAGGTTTTGTTAAATTCTAAAGGAGTAAGTGCACAATGAAGGGTGTTAATGGCTTTAAAATTTGTTTGAACCTTTTTGACTTCAGCCTCAGACTACTTAGCTCTAGGCTTATGCATTTTCTCACTATTGACAAAATTAGGTGAGGTGAGAATATAAGGTCCTTTAGTAATAACATTCCACATTTCATGGTCAAGGGCTCTATTGTATATGGACATCCTAGTGCTCCAATAGGTATAATTTGATCCATCAAATAGAGGAAGCCTATTTACTGATTGACCCTCAATAATAACTAACTTTTGCAAAGCATGTGGATTTTTCCTAAGGATGTTAAGCCTTAATTTTAAGGGTATACCTTTGATACCGCTTCTTGGTCCTGTTGGAGTGCTAGGGGTGTTAATAGCACTAAAATTTTTTATTCAACCCTTTAGGGCTTGAAGAGCTCTTAATCAACTACATGAAAAGAAGCACTAAAACTTGTTAGAATTACAAGACACCAAGTAAGGAAAAGTAAAGAGAAGTGGACAA
>NW_018402856.1:0-3723 GCF_002168275.2 Theobroma umbraticum | reverse complement strand
TATACTATCTATTCGATACGTATACTTGCGTGGTAGAATTTTAACTGACACATATGGCATTCATCTCTCAAAGGATATGTATCCAAAGACACAAGAAAAGAGGATGAGGATGGATAAAATACCATATGCATCGGCTATAGGATGACGTAACAAGGTTCAATTTCTCTTTTTAGACACCCCATTGTGTTGTGGATTTCCAAGTGGAGTCCATTGTGATAGAATCCCATGTTCCGTTAGATAATCCAAAAACTCCTAACTAAGATATTCTCCTCCTCGATTCGATCTAAGAGTGAGAATACTCTTCCCAGCTTATTTCTCAACTTTAGCCTTAAACTCTTTGAACTATTCAAAAGCTTCAAATTTGTACTTCATTAGTTACACATAACCAAATCTAGAATGGTCATCTGTGAAAGTAATAAGGTCTACATTTTATGTCAAACATGTAAAAGTTGTCTTTCTTTAAGCCTAATCCAATCCAAATTCCTTTCCACAACCACTATGCTCTTTAATTATGAATTCTCAAGGATGAAATAAAGGTTCTCTAGCTAGCCTTTGCATTTCCTATGTTCACCAAGTTAATTGTACAATTTATCAAAATAATGAAACTACAGGTTTCACATGTAAAAAAAGGTAGAGGGGTTAAGCCTTTGCCTTGAAAAGCTTATTATAAAGTTTATGCTTGCACCATAAAAAGGCATTTATTCTTTAGTGTATTTGCAACCTTTTATCTTGCTAAGGTCGAGGACGTAAGCAAGAGATCGAATCTTTAGAAATCTCTTTGTGCAAACTTTTTTGTTTACTCTCAATTTTTATTTGTTGAAAGTCAAGTCTTACAAGAGTAATTTCAAGTTGCACATTCTTTAAAAAAATTTTCAAGTTATTTCACTTTTACATTTATTAATTTACAAAAAGTTTCAAAGATTCTAATTTACACCCTTTTGGAGCTAAACTTGGAATTACATTGGTACTTGTGCTAACAATGATCATAAACTTCTTATGGATTATTTTGATTCCTAAATTGCTCTTCATACAAATACCAATATTTAATCAAATTCAGTTTCACACCATTTTATTACAATGTACCAGTCTACTTCACAACTTTCTTCTTCTTATAAAGCTCCACTTTAATCCATTCTACTACACTTGAAGCTAGTTATTATCATCAAGTTGTTAAGTATTCCTAATGGACAGATGATATATAATCTAAATTAGATGCTCTGGAAGTTAACTTGATTTGGACAATGATGCTCTTACCTAGTAAGGCTTAAGAAATTGGTTGTAAATGGGCGTATAAGGTGCAACTTTATGTAGATGGCACTATTGAAAGGTATAAAGTAAGTTTTTTTTTTTTTTAGTGTAGCGCGCGTGCGGCCCAAAACATCTAAGGGCATCACAGACCAGGTATAAAGTAAGTTTAGTGGCAAAGAGTTGCAATCAAAGATTAGCTTTTGATTTTTAGGAGATTTTAGTCATGTTAAAAAGCAAACTATGGTGAGATTATTTTTGGCATTAGCTACAATCAAAGGTTGTCATTTTCATCAACTTGATATCAATAATAAATTTTTGGATGGTGATTTTTATGAAATAGTTTACATCATGTTGCCACGAGGATATAAAACTTAAGGGAGTATAGATAATCACAAAACCTAGTTTTCAAGTTACATAAGTCACATTACGAACTTAAGCTGGTTGTTAGATAAGGCAATGCCAAATTTAAGAGCTGCCGAGTGGAATATGGTTTGGTTCAATCAAAAGTTGACTATTCACTCTTTCAAAAGATTAGTAACAGTGGCGAATTTGTTGCCCTTTTGAGATTGTGAATGACATAGTCACTGCTAGCTCATCCATTCAACTCAGTGATGATGTGATGAACTACTTAAAGACTAAATTCAAGTTGAAAGATCTAAGAAAGTTGCAATACTTCCTAGGTCTTGAGATTGCTAGGTTTGATAAAGGCGTTTTCATATGCCAAAGGAAATATGCGTTGAATTTGCTTAAGTGCACAGATTCCATAGTGCAAAACCAATCACAACACCAATAGATTATAATCAGAAGATGTCAAAAGAAAGGACAAATATTTGTTGCAAGATGGTACTATTTACTGGAAACTCATTGATAAGTTCCTATATTTGGCTTTTCACTTCTAATGACATCCGCCACATGGCATTATCACATGGCCTTATGAAAATTGAAAAAATAATCAAGTATTAAAAGACGGGTAAATTAGATGACCAAATTGTGACTTTTCAAAGTTGGATGATTAAAAGAGAGACTTATGAAAAATTAAGTCACCTAACATGTAATTTACCCAAAAAGTACAAATTATGAATCGGTACCTCTTTTGCTCATTTAATTTACAATGTAAATTATGTTCATTACAAGCTTTCATCAACATCCATCCAACAATCATTGTGAGTGGTTAAACTTCCTGACTAGGTGGCCCATTTTGACTGGAAGGTAAAAAGAAAAATGTATTAATGTTATTTCAGTATAGATGATAGAAATAATAAAATAATTTATTGGTGACTAAATCTTTGTAATGCCATGCTGAAAATGAGACATTGACAATGAAGACCAAAATATTAATGAATTTCACAAATGTTGGTGATTAATTTGTGAACCTTTAAAGTTTGGTGATCAAAATAGAAATTTCTTGAAAAGTGAAGTGATAAAACATATAACTTATACTTTTACTAATATCTGATTTTTTTTTTCAAATTTCGTAATGCCTTGTTGACAATGCCATGTGACATGTCAAATGATATGGCAATGCCATGTGGCAAATGTCATAAGACGTGCAAAACCATCTCATCTAGTCATTTGTTTTCAATGGATAAGCCACCAAAATATTAAATTTTATAATTGTTGTTGATCAAATCATAACTTTTCAAAGTTTGTGACCAAAATTGAAATTCTTGAAAAGTTAAGTAACTAAACATGTAATTTGCCCAATCAAAGAAGAGGAAAAGAATAATATCTTTCCCAACCCTAAATTATTTTCATTTTCTATTCTTTAGATTATGAATTACTCATTTTTGAATTATAAAGTCCGCAAACACATAACGCATACAATAGTGAAGAAAATGTAAATGTGACACATTTGATGAGTCAAATTTCTACTGTTTTTCAAGTTAAAAAGCTTCCATATAGTATTCAAATAATCCTAATAGCCAATATTGATGTTAGAAGGTTAACTCAAAAGATATAACTTCAAGAGGGGGTGAATTGAAGGTTTACAAAAATCCTTGCAAACTTTGAAGAGTATAATGCTTTTAAACCAAGTAAGAATAAAATACTTTTCTTAAAAAATTGAATTAAAGTTGCAGAAATTCAGTGCAAGAAATTCAAGTTTTTCCGACGGAAAATTTTCAACGAAATATTTTCGTTGAAAATTTTCAACGGACTTTCAGCGGAATTTTGATGAAATTTTCATGTGATTTTTTGGGACACATTTTTAACGGATTTCCAACTGAACAATTCAAACAGAAAAATTCGTTGAAAGGTTTTTTGGTACAAAAAAAATATTACTTCTAAATGTTCTAACCAAATTTTCGATGGACTTTCGTTGAAAATTTTTAGTAAAAAAAAATTCATTGAAAATCCGTTGAAAAGTAAAGTAATGAAAAATTTAAATAATCCTTTTTTCCTCTTCATTTTTCTGCTTCATTTTCTCTCTCTACCTGCCAACTCTCTCTCTTCTCTCTACTTTTTCTTTTTTTCTTC
>NW_018402855.1:1298-1409 GCF_002168275.2 Theobroma umbraticum | reverse complement strand
AACATGCAAAAAAAGCCATTTATTGAGAAAAAAAAGTTGATTTATAGTCACTCATTCTTTAAAAGGCTTCTTACCAGCTTGTAATGGTTTTATAATCTCATAATTGATATT
>NW_018402855.1:1108-1288 GCF_002168275.2 Theobroma umbraticum | reverse complement strand
TTTTAGTATTTTTTATTAAAAGAGAGTATAATTGAAAGCTTGCCTCAAGAAAGGTATAGAAAAAGCCGTTCATTGAGAAGAAAAATTCATTTTTAATCACCTATTCTTTCGAAAGCCTTATTATTCGGTTTAAATGAATTTATAATCTCATAATTGATTTTAAGTTGAATTTTTTTTACA
>NW_018402855.1:955-1098 GCF_002168275.2 Theobroma umbraticum | reverse complement strand
AAACAGACAATAATTGAATGTCTAACTCAAGAAACGTGCCACGAAAGCCATTGATTGAGAAGAAAAGTCCATTTATAGTCACCCATTTCTTCAAAATGCTTATTACTCGCTTTAAATAGTTTTATAATCTTATAATTGATTTT
>NW_018402855.1:806-945 GCF_002168275.2 Theobroma umbraticum | reverse complement strand
TTTTTACATTTTTGATTAAAATAGACTATAATTGAATGTCTACCTCCAACAACGTGAACAAACAAGCATTCATTGACAAGAAATCTATTTAGAGCCACCCATTCCTTCAAAAAGCTTACTACTCGCTTTAAATGGTTTT
>NW_018402855.1:0-796 GCF_002168275.2 Theobroma umbraticum | reverse complement strand
AATTGATTTTAAGTTGAATTTTTTTATATTTTTTATTAAAACATTCTATAATTGAATGTCTACCACAATAAATATGAAGAAACAAGCATTCATTGACAAGAAAAGTCCATTTAGAGTCACTCATTCTTTCAAAAGGCTAATTACTCGCCTTAAATAGTTTTATAATCTCATAATTGATTTTAAGTTGAACTTTTTTATATTTTTCTTTAAAATAGACAATAATTTAATGTCTATCCCAAGAAATACGTAGAAAAAGCTATTGATTGAGAAGAAACGTTCATTTATAGTCACCCATTTCTTCAAAAGGCTTATTATTCGCTTTTAATAATTTTATAATCTCATAATTGATTTTAAGTTAAACTTTTTTACATTTTTTATTAAAACATACTATAATTGAATGTCTACCTCTGTAAACATGAAGAAACAAGCATTCATTGACAAGAAAAGTCCATTTAGAGTCACTCATTTCTTCAAAAGGCTTATTACTCACTTTAAATAGTTTTATAATCTCATAATTAATTTTCAGTTGAATTTTTTTACATTTTTTGTTAAAACAGACTATAATTGATTGTCTACCTTGGGAAACGTGTAGAAAAAGCTATTCATTGAGAAGAAAAGTCCATTTAGAGTCGCCCATTCCTCGAAAAAGCTTATTACTCACTTTCAACGGTTTTATAATCCCATAATTGATTTTAAATTGAAGTTTTTTACATTTTTTGTGAAAACAGACTATAATTGCATGTCTACCTCGTGAAACATGAATGAACAAGCATTCATTGACAAGAAAAGTCCATTT
>NW_018402854.1:0-5726 GCF_002168275.2 Theobroma umbraticum | reverse complement strand
ATAGGAGCTTATATAGAAAGTTGGAGCGGTATAGTTACGCATTTTGGTTCATTGAAGTGTTTGTGGTATTCTACTTTCCATCTTTTGTGGTTATGCTCGTTAGGCGGTATGCTAATGGTCCATTGGGCTTAAATGGTCGGGCAAGTCTTCTAATTGGGTTGTTGAGTTGGGAGAAAATGGCCCATATCGTACAACTGCTGGGCCTATCCAGGTTCGGTTTTGTTGCCAGTCAGGCCCTGGCCGAAAGTTATCAAATTCCTGACTATTTATATAACAGAGAAAAGCCACCAATGCATTGTTTCTTTCCTTGTTCTGTGACTAGTGTCCTTTTATATGCCTTTTTTCTCCACAGTAGCAGTACTAGTGATGAGAAAGAAATCAACCGACTCGGAAAAGGACAGGCAAAGAAAGCTAATGCATAAAAAAATGAATATTAAAAGATTTTTAAAGGATAAAGTCGTAGTAGAATAAAATAGGACCATGTTTTATGGTATTGATGCTGGTGTGCTGGAGTCAGAGCAGAGCAAAGAAAGAAAGAAATGAGAATCAGATAGAAAATTCAACGACCACTTTGACAGGCATAGAAACAAGATGAGAAGTAGTTGTTGATACTTTTTAGCATCATGTAACAGATAGAACAGTAACAGAACAGGAAGTAGACTGCAAGACCTATAATGGAAACCCCACCAAAATCCTAAGAATCTCAGAACAAAAGAAATATATATATATATATGTGGAGTTGTGTCCATGGACGACGCGTGAAACGGCTGTCCAATCACCCATCCCTCCCCTTGTCTTCTTATTCTTTTCTTTTCTAGCTCCTTTTTGGAGTCATTCGAGCCAGCTCCCATTCTAGTACATAAAAACACTAAAACAGGCTCAAGTTTTTACTTAGTTTTTTTTTTTTAAAAAAAATCATTAGTTTGCATTCATAAAAAGATAGGAAATGTAATCATTTCCTATTTCCTATCATAAGAGGAGCATCAAAAGAAGAATTGCAAAGCAGAAAATCCCTCCCCTGTTCCTCTACCTTTCTATCATCATAAAACCCCTCTCATGAGTATGAACAAAAACAACCAAGAACCCAAAACCAAAATTTTTACATTCTTACATAGCTCCAACAGGTTGTAAGCAAGTTTTTCCTTGTATTAATAGCCCATATCAAAACAAAATCTAACTTAGCCACAAGAATTGCAACTAATATGCACACACCCCGCCACCCCACCTTTACCTGAAAAGTGAACAAATCTAAAAGTTAAGCACCCGTTGTGAAACAAAAATGAAATGGATAAAGATAATAATATGTCCCGACTGCCAAGGGAAAGAAAAGCTTATAAGGAAAAGCCATGATAAAGGCCACATCATGGCAAGAAAAATGTCTTGATCGAAAGAATTCCCAGCTTATAGGAAACTCTAGCTAGTTTCTCAAGGAAGATTTAAAAGAAGGGGGAGGGGGCATGAACTGTAATTATTACAGAAATAATCAGAATCAAGTTTCTAATAATTTCGAGAAAAATTCTAGTGGTTTACATTAATTATGTATGGTGGAAAGCACCAAAGATTTTGAAGGAAGTAGGACATGAAATCAACCCACCTTATCCAACTAGGTACACATATCAAATCTAATTACAAGTCAGAGCATCATCTGGGAGCCACAGGCGTGGCATCTACTCGCATGCCAGAAAAGTGAAAACTTAGACTACATTCACATATCTTTAATCTCCATCTTTTTCTAATTATGAGCAGTAAATATGATCCATCTTTGGTAATGGTAAAAAGACTAAAGAGAGACTTGGATGATTAAAAAGAAAAGAATGTTAAAAGAAAGTGAAAGATTATGTCAAAAGTTTGTTCTTTAACAATAATCTACTAAGCATTGACAAAAGAAAATGAAACCCAAGTACCCAACTCTCACTTTCTTCCAAAGATGGGAATCCAATAATTATATATAAGGCTACTTTTAAATTTTTTAACAATAATTGGAATAGTACTACAAAATATGAGTTAACTGATCTCTTCAATACATAAATAGAGCATGTACAATATGGGATGAAAGTTTAAAGGACAAAAACACTGGTTCTGATTCTCTAAGAGTTTGGATTGCACTGTGATCCTTTTTGTTATGTGCCTTAGCTATTAGACCAAAGTACATTTGATGTACACGTTTTAAACCTCTGTTTTTCCCATTAAGCATAATCTAAAGAAAAGGAGAATATATGGGTTATGCAGGTATTAGATTTAGATGAGGTTGACATTTCAACTGGAGTCTACGTTCTGTGCAGAATCTGCCAATGCCAATAGTGATTAGACATACATACAATTGGTTAATTTCAAATTCCAATTTCTTTCTGTTAACTTATCCTGTTTCTGTTAACTTATCCTGTCCACAGAGCCCTAGTTTACTAGGACCAGAACTTGTATTTTGTTTGACTTTTAAGGTTTCATGGAAAATGCTTACCTAAATCTGAATGAATGTTATATGCCCATCTGTCATTCAAAAAGAAAGTAGAAGCTTTTCCACTCTCTCTCATCTGTCCCGTTCTTCACCTAGACAAGGTCGAATATGGGTAGATGCGAGACTACAAAGTTAAAGAAAAGAAGAATCTAAAGTTTTAGATAAGATAAGCCCCGTGACTCATCAAACCAATTAAAGACTCCAAGCAAACTTGCCTCCACAGGGCTGTACGAAACCAAACCATACCCAAACAACGTACATTCTCTCTCTCTCTCTCTCTCTCTATCTTAGTGTCATTTTTCACGATATGCCAGCGTTGGGCCGCAAAGAAGGAGGGGGGGTCCCCCAAACCCCATTACTTATCTGCAAACTTTCAATCTCGTGTCCTCACATGTCCCTTTAATTGCTTGATGGAAAGTTCGGAGCCTGCTAGTTCAGCTTCGCCTGCCTAAGATGACAAACAAATTAACAGAGTTCACCCTGTTTGATGCTTAACTTGTCTGCTCATCTCCTCATGGATGTCATTTCCTGGTCCCAATCCTTGGCTTCTGTCATTAAATTTCCACCAGAGAGCAATGCTTAGTCCAGTCAATTACAATCTACGGCTTCGGACAAATTGAAATATCATATTATTTGTATATATCACATTACAGTTGCATGCTTATATCACTCATATCATAAACCATGGCAAACCGTGTAAAAGCAAAAACTGGCAAGAACTCACTGTATTGGAGATTAATTATGTCCTCTAGTCTTTCTGGTCCTTTTTTTAAGATAATACCATTAACGAACTAGTATGCCAATAAAAATAAATGAGGAAGATGTATACAGAAGTGACAAGTGAGATGTGGGAGTGAATGTATAATTGTTCATTGAATTATCGATCTAGACGATGGTTGTGTGCGCCACGTGGGTAGAAAACTTGCTACATATTGATGATATTCTTATAGCAATCGAGTGCTTCAGTGCTCGTAATGATGCCCTCTTTTTCTCCCTTTTCGTGGAAGCACCACCAGTGGGGAAGACCCTGAAGTATGGTAATTTGCTAGCGCTTTGTTTTTGTAAAGATGAAGTTAGTGATTAAAGCAAGCTTGTGGTACTATTGCAGATAATTTGGAAAAAGTAGTAGTACAATTGTGGAAAGAGAGAAGAAAAAGCAGCTTCTTATGCTTGGGAAGGCCGATCTTTGTCAAAGAGGATTAAATTTTCTAAAGAGATGCACAGAAAAATGTAGGGTGGTCAATTCCGTGGCCAATGGGTTGGATGCGGCAACAAGAGAAAAATGGACCATATGCACCATATTTTTAAGGTCAAGGCTACCGCCATTGAATCAGATTCCAGCATGACCCTACAAGCCCCTGCTCATTTACCATGTGTAACATTCATACCCAACACAATCTCAGCAATTTCCATGACACAATCTAATCAGTAGTAAGAATAAAATTTCTGTTTTGATTCTAACCTTGCTTTCCCTTGCATTGCATGGAGCCACTGCTTGTTTGTTGTGCATGTTGTCTTTCTCTCTTCTGGCTTCAATTGTCATTTCTTATCATCACCGATAACGTCAGCGTGCAACTGCAGGATGCAGCCATTAGCTTCATAACAATAACAAAACAAAACACAGAAGACTAGAGGTGAAAGAAACATACATGCAACATATCTACAGCTCCGGCTTCAATTCTCATCTTTTACCATCCCCAATAACGTCAGCATGCAACTGCAGGCTGCAGCCACTTGCACCATAATAATCACAAAACATAACTGATTAATAGTGAGAAATATAGCAGACCTAAACTGGAAATAGGAAGTACTCATTAATCTTGCTGAAGATAAATAGACAAATTATATTTCACATTGTTATTTTGGTCAGGGCTGCCATCCTAGTATTCCTGCCATTGCCATTTGGCCTATGTACTGAAGATAAAGAGAGGCAAGTTTCAGTCTTTCTATGAAATTGTTATCATTGGTCATTGCTACCCTTCTACGGCAAAATCCAAGTTTCTCAGGACCACTGGAATATTAGATCCCAGACAGCCCTGTTTCTAGAAATTAATTTACTGATTTTTTTTTTCCTTATCTTCTACAGAGAATAAGGGACTGAGTTTGACATGCACAATCTCTATCAGGCATGTCACTTCTATAGTTTTAATTCGGAGGCCTGAAAACAGCCAGACATCAAAAACTTTCTAGAAAATACTTTATTATTGGTTGAATTTTTCGGCATGTGGTAGATAATGTTGCATGCCTTTTTTGGGAAAAAGGGTAAACGATATTTGCTCGCAAAGCAATTCTTGGTTTAGCTTTAACTGCCACCACTGACAATGTGCTGTTATACAGGATGTAGACCAATTTTAAAAAAGGGCACGCGAAATAAGCCAAACAGGACAGCAGAACCATGTGCCGATAAGGTCTGGCAGAATCCTGCCATAAATGGTCCAAAAACTGTGTCCCGCGGCCCAAGCTGAACAAGTTTTCGGTGCTCCAGTTCAAAGTTTGGAATGAAGTGAATGGTCCTGCTGGTACGGGTGCACAAGGGAACTAACAGGCGACAGTTAGATAGAACTTAAAAGTGGAAGTTTGAATGCAGATTCACATTTTTAATTTCACTGGAGGTTGTTGCCTATTGCATCATCATTCACGAATTTCAACTATTTTTCTCTCCAAATGATTCATACCAACTATAAAAAATAAACTCCCTTGATTGAAGGGAACCTTTTGGTCTTCGAAATCTCCTTTCAAGGCCAGGCATCTAGTCACTTATCCTACAACAAGAAAAATCGGAAAAGGTCAAGAGATCAAAACATGACAGGAGAAAAGGAGAACAAAAAATTGACAGAAGCAAGTGCGAAGTGCCGCAAGTCTAACAGCTATCCATAGCATTAGCAAACAAGTCAATGGCAGTCCAGAGAGATCTCGCAGTCCTACAATTTTGACCTCCTTCACCAAACATATTATTGGAGTTAGATTGCGTGCCCCAAATTCACCAAGACAAAACCATCACTATCAAAGTCAATTAACGTGCCACAATCAAGAACCGTTTTATTAAGTAAAGAACGAAAGATCCTTCTACAAACCAATATAAATATCAGTCCAAATCTGCAAAAGACTTGTAGCAACAAACCTACCCCATCCAAACACATTTCTAGTAAGGTATTATTTTTGAGCAGTTCCCTTCTCTCCAAATATTCTCCAAAACAAGCCCTTATGGGAAACATCCTTTTAGAAGCTTTGAACGTCCGAATAGATGGTTCCGGCGAAAAATTTCTGGTGC
>NW_018402853.1:0-2480 GCF_002168275.2 Theobroma umbraticum | reverse complement strand
AAAACATTTTAAAGCAAGTAATAAGGCTTTTAAAGAAATAAGAGACTATAAATAAACTTTTCTTGCCAATGAATACTTTTTTCTTTACGTTTCTCAAGGTACACATTCAATTATAGTTTATTTTAACCAAAAATCTAAAAACATTCAACGTAAAATCAATTATGAGATTATAAAATCATTTAAAGAGAGTAATAAGGCTTTCGAAGGAATGGACGAATATAAATGGACTTTTTGTGCCAGTGAATGTCTTTTTCTTTACGTTTCTGGAGGTAAACCTTCAATTATAGTCTATTTCAACCAAAAATGTAAAAAAATTCAACTTCAAGTCAATTATGAGATTATAAAACCATTTAAAGCAAGTAATATGGCTTTTGAAGGAATGGGTGACTATAAATGAACTTTTCTTGCCAATGAATTTTTTTTCTTCATGTTTCTCCAGCTAGACAATCAATTATAATATTTTTTAACCAATAATGCAAAAAAAATTGAACCTAAAATAAATTTTGAGATTATAAAGCCATTTAAAACGAGTAATAAGGCTTTTAAAGGAATAGGAGACTATAAATGAACTTTTTTTACCAATGAATGGTTTTCTCTTTATGTTTCTCAAGGTAAACATTCAATTCTAGTCTGTATTAACAAAAAATCTAAAAGAATTCAACTTAAAATGAATTATGATATTATAAAACTGTTTAAAATGAGTAATAAGGCTTTTGAAGGAATGGGTGACTTTCAATGGACTTTTTTTGCCAGTGAATGTCTTTTTCTTCATGTTTCTTAAGGTAGACCTTCAATTATAGTCTGTTTTAATCAAAAATGTAAAAAAATTCAACTTAAAATCAATTATGAGATTATAAAACCATTTAAAGCCAGTAATATGGCTTTTGAAGGAATAGGTTACTATAAATGGACTTTTCTTGCCAATGAATGTCTTTTTCTTCACATTACTCAAGCTAGACATTCAATTATAATATTCTTTAAACTATAATGTAAAAAAAATTGTACTTAAAATCAATTTTGAGATTATAAAACCATTTAAAGCGAGTAATAAGGCTTTTGAAGGAATAGGAGACTATAAATGGACTTGTCTTTCCAATGAATGCTTGTTTCTTCATGTTTCTCAAGCTATACATTTAATTATAGTCAGTTTTAACCAAAAATGTTAAAAAATTCAACTTAAAATCAATTATGAGATTATAATACTATTTAAAGCAAGTAATAAGGCTTTTGAAGGAATAGGTGACTATAAATGAACTTTTCTTGCCAATTAATACCTTTTTATTCATGTTTCACGAGGTAAACATTCAATTCTAATCTGTTTTAACAAAAAAGGTGAAAAAATTCAACTCAAAATCAATTATGAGATTATAAAACAATTTAAAGAGAGTAATATGATTTTTGAAAGAATGGGTGACTATAAAATGAATTTTTTTGCTAGTGAATGGATTTTTCTTCATGTTTCTCAAGGTAGACGGTCAACTATAGTCTGTTTTAACCAAAAATATAAAAAAATCAACTTAAAATCAATTACGAGATTATAAAACCATTTAAAGCGAATAATATGGCTTTTGAAGGAATAGGTCACAATAAATGGACTTTTCTTCATTACGAATAGCTTTTTCGTTACGTTACTTGAGCTACACATCAATTATAATCTCTTTTAGCCAATAATGTAAAAAAAAATTTAACCTGAAATCAATTTTAAGATTATAAAACTATTTAAAGCGAGTAATAAGGCTTTTGAAGGAATAGGAGACTATAAATGGACTTATCTTGCCAATGAATGCTTGTTTCTTCATGTTTCTTGAGGTAGACATTCAATTTTAGTCTGTTTTAAAGAAAATGCAAAAAAATTAAACTTAAAATCAATTATGATATTATAAAACAATTTGAAGCGAGTAATAAGCCTTTTAAAGGAATAAGAAACTATAAAAATACTTTTCTTGCTAATGAATGCTTATTTCTTCACGTTTCTTAAGGTAGACATTGAATTATAATCCGTTTTAACCAAAAAGTGAAAAAATTCATCAAAAAATCAATTATCAGATTATAAAATAATTTAAAGCGAGTAATAAGGCTTTTAAAGGAATAAGAGGCTATAAATGAACTGTTCTTGTCAATGAATGCTTATTTCTTTACGTTTCTCTTAGTAGACATTCAAATATAGTCTGTTTTAACGAAAAATATAAAAAACCTTAACTTAAAATCAATTATGAGATTATAAAATTATTTGAAGCGAGTAATAAGGCTTTTGAAGGAATGGGTGACTATGAATGGACTTTTCTTCTCAATGAATAGTTTTTTCTGCACGTTTCCCAAGACAATCATTCAATTATAATCTATTATAACTAAAAATGAGAAAAAAGTTAGCTTAAAATCAATTATGATATTATAAAATAATTTAAAGCGAATAATAAGGCTTTTGAAAGAATAAGAGACTATAAACGGACTTTTCTTGCCAATGAATGCTTGTTTCTTTA
>NW_018402852.1:0-1026 GCF_002168275.2 Theobroma umbraticum | reverse complement strand
GACTCTGCGTTCATGATTTCTCCTGTCCCTTTTCCTTCTGGATGTGCTGTCTTTTACCTAGTGTCTTTTCACTAAATATCACTAGTAGCAATAAAGAAAAATTGTTTACAATTTCAGAATACCAATGTTGCATTTCCATTGGTTGCATGATACTACTACTCCCATCATATTTAGCGGATAGGTACCTGAGGAGACGCCTAATGTTGCATTGTTGCTTCAACCTGTTGGAAGGCACCAGTGGTTTTTTTAAGTGAAAAAATGTAGTCTGTTTTTAGCTAGAGGCCTATGTTTCTTCCTTGTTTCTCTTCTCTGTTTCTTTGCTCATTGGTTCGAAGAGAATACACAATTTGACCACTACCTTAACTTTTGAATTTTGAAGATTGATGGGTCATCTCTAAGATAATAATCTCTACTTTTGGATTCCATAAACCAAACAATCCGATGCACATATTGGTAAACAGAGCATCAAGAACACGAAACTAGGAATTAGAAAAGCCTGACATGGACTTCTTCCACATCAGAACCAATGAGATGGTCCGTTCTTAAACCTTAAACTCATAATTGTTTAACAATATTGACCGAGGAAGAGTGTCAAAATCCAGCCTGGGCCTCAACCGCCAACCAGAACAGAGCACTCAACTACATATTAATGCATGAACCACCCACATGATTTGAGTCCACCGTAACAACCGCATCATGAGAGTTACTTTCAACGATTTCATGAAACAAGCCACACAAAACTTGTATGAGAAAGTAATGGATCATTGGATCATTCCACTGCAAAGACTAGGAAAAGTCAACAGACCTGGAAAGAGTAGGCCATTCATATAAATGGCGCTTTAATATGCTCTACTGAATTCAATGTTGCCTTTAAGGTAATCACAGTCTAAAACAAATGCCTATGAATGCCTAAAATTGGTTACAGAAGCAATCACCAGCAACAAGTGTGATAAGCTGAAAAAGGGAAAAGATCTGCCTCTAATTTGATTCTGGGAAAAAGGCCCCAAGGTGGTGCATTGTCAATGA
>NW_018402851.1:1121-1208 GCF_002168275.2 Theobroma umbraticum | reverse complement strand
TCTTTTTCTTTATGTTTTTTAAGGTAAACATTCAAATATAATCTATTTTAATAAAAAATGTAAAAAAAATTCAACTTAAAACTAATT
>NW_018402851.1:1024-1111 GCF_002168275.2 Theobroma umbraticum | reverse complement strand
AAAACTATTTCAAGCGAATAATAAGTATTTCAAAGGCATGGGTGAGTATAAAAGGAATTTTCTTGCCAATTGATAACTTTTTCTTCA
>NW_018402851.1:130-236 GCF_002168275.2 Theobroma umbraticum | reverse complement strand
TGGATAACTTTTTCTTCACATTTCTTGAGGTAGACATTCAATTATAATATATTTAAATAAAAATATTAAAAAATTTAAATTAAAATTAATTATGAGGTTATAAAAT
>NW_018402851.1:0-120 GCF_002168275.2 Theobroma umbraticum | reverse complement strand
GAGTAATAAGGCTTTCGATGGCATGGGTGACTATAAATGAACATTTTTTACCAATGGATATCTTTTTCTTCATATCTCTCAAGGTAGACATTCAATTATAATCTAGTTTAATAAAAATAA
>NW_018402850.1:0-1086 GCF_002168275.2 Theobroma umbraticum | reverse complement strand
GCTTTAGAAAACAATGATACTTCAAGTGGATCATTAGGATGATCTTTTGTGAAAACTTCACTCGTGACTTTATCTACCACATTAACTGCAAAACACTCATCATGATCATTAGTGAATTTCAAAGCACGCAAGATGTTAAATGTTACTCTTGATCTTGCACTCACAAGGTAAGTTCTCCCTATTCAACATCAATGAGTGCTCTGGCTATGCGTAAAAAAGGTCTCTCAAGGATGATAAGAGCTTTTTTATCTTTCCCCATGTCAAAAACTATGAGGTCAGCTACAAATATGAATTTATCCACTTCCACATGCACATCTTCCACCATGCATCTGGGATATGTAAGAGTTCTATCTACTAATTAAAGAGTTATAGTGGTGGGCTTGATCTCCCCTGAACCCAACTTGTTGTAGATAGACAATGGCTTTAAATTAATGCTCACCTGTAGATCACTCAAGGCCTTAGCAAAGAATAAAGCACCAATTGTGCAAGAAATAGTAAAATTACCTAGGTCTTTAAGTTTTGGAATGAGCTTATTTTGAATGATTACATTGCACTCCGTAGTGAGTGCCATTATCTCAAACTCACCTATTCTCCTTTTCTTGGATACAACATCTTTAAAAAATTTTACATAGGATGGCATTTGTTTTAGTGCCTCTACAAATGAAATGTTGATGTGAAGCTTTTTAAAAACCTCTATAAATTTTTGAAATTGACTCTCTTTTTATTGCTTCTTGAAACATTGAGGGAAAGGTGGTGGTAGTACAGTTGCCTTAATCACCTTTGCTTGACATTGATCGCTGGACTCTAAACTTTGAATATCACTATCCATAGATTTGTCTTGTTGTGCAACTTCTTGTGGCTTATTGTTAATTTCCTTACCACTTTTCCATGTGATGGCCTTGACATGCTCTTTCCCTTCTTTCCTCGAATTGGCCTTTATATCACTAGGAAATGTTCCTTCAGTTCATTTATTTAACGAATTTACAAGTTGCCTAGCTTTAAATCTTAAAGTTTCGAAGTGAAGCTACTTGACTTTGAATGAAAGCTGTTTGAATTTGTAGGATGCTATAATTTTAGGTCATATAC
>NW_018402849.1:988-1093 GCF_002168275.2 Theobroma umbraticum | reverse complement strand
TTGATAGCAAATGTTAATGTGCACCATGATAGTGGCATTTTTCATATATATATGTATACCAAATTCTTGAGCTTATACAATTAAGTTGAGAAGTTCCTTAATTGT
>NW_018402849.1:0-978 GCF_002168275.2 Theobroma umbraticum | reverse complement strand
TTATGAATGCATGCATGATGGTTTCGTGTGTAAATGGATGTCATAAAATGCTTTTGCATGTAATGAGGAATTGTTTAATGAGGTTATGGCATGAGGCTTGCTCAGTCCCAGTGGGTTATGCTTGTCTAGGTCCATGTGCGAATCATGATCCTTCCAAGAATTGGGATGTGGCATACATGAAGCATAGAATCCACTTTTGTTTGTAAAATTCTCTACATAACCATTCCTTATATCCCTCTAACTTAAAGGACTATCCTCTAGGCTAGATTTAAACAAATCAAGTATTCATTCATCACTTTCTCACACAAGTTATATCATCAACAGACATTCAATCATAAACATAGACTCATGAGCATCAATCTATAAAACCTTTCTAATAGATCATCACACCATTCACCTTATTTTGAAGGGCTTGTCTCTCCTTGTTGAAAACTAGTACATAGTAGCATATTTACGTATATAGTAGATTCATAAACGATTGGAAAATTGTTGGTGTCAATACATAATCAATACATTTGGCCACATATTGATATATAGTAGCATATTTCTCTAAAACCAATGAAATGTATCGATACATTGGGCTAATGTATCGATCCATTGATTTTTTGAAAATTTCTATCAATTCATTTGGCCATGTATTGATAAATGTTCATCTAAACTCTCAATCTATCAATACCTTTGACCATGTATCCATACATGTTCTTTAAATCCACTTTTAAAAGCATCCTGGACTAAATCTTTTGCTACATATGGGTCATGTATTGATAGATTTACTCCAATAAGTAAAATTACACTTAGAAACTTGTCCAATTGAACTCCTTTTCAACATCTAACCTTTCTAGAAAATATTTCAAATCATGAATTCTTCCTAGGTTTAAAACCAAATGTGATGTTTCAAACAAAAAATTTCACATGCTCACTTAAGGATATCTCAACTTATGCTCTCACGTAGGGTGGGATTTCACATTCTTACCCTTT
>NW_018402848.1:1128-1258 GCF_002168275.2 Theobroma umbraticum | reverse complement strand
CAAAAATATAAAACAATTCAACTTAAAATCAATTATGAAATTATAAAATTATTTGAACTGAGTAATAAGGGTTTTAAAGGAATAAGAGACCATAAATGGACTTTCTTGCCAATGTATACTTTTTTCTTCA
>NW_018402848.1:807-933 GCF_002168275.2 Theobroma umbraticum | reverse complement strand
AAGTGAGTAATAAGGCTTTTAAAGGAATGAGTGACAATAAATAGACTTTTCTTCGCTATGAATAGCTTTTTTGTTATGTTACTTGAGCTAGACATCAATTATAATCTGTTTTAGCAAATAATGTAA
>NW_018402848.1:658-786 GCF_002168275.2 Theobroma umbraticum | reverse complement strand
AACTTTGAGATTATAAAACTATTTAAAGCGAGCAATAAGGCTTTTAAAGGAATAAGAGACTATAAATGGACTTTTATTACCAATGAAAGCTTGTATCTTCATGTTTCTCGATGTAAGTATTCAATTAT
>NW_018402848.1:0-118 GCF_002168275.2 Theobroma umbraticum | reverse complement strand
TATAAATGGACTTATCTTGGCAATGAATGCTTGTTTCTTCATAGTTCTCAAGGTAGACATTCACTTATAGTCTGTTTTAAAAAAAATATAAAAAAATTCAACTTAAAATCAATTATGA
>NW_018402847.1:2524-2660 GCF_002168275.2 Theobroma umbraticum | reverse complement strand
ATCAATGAATGCATTTTTCTTCACGGTTCTTAAGACAGACATTCAATTATAGCCTGTTCTAATAAAGAATGTAAAAAAATTTAATTCAAAATCAATTATTAGATTATAAACTATTTAAAGCGAGTAATAAGACTTT
>NW_018402847.1:2336-2419 GCF_002168275.2 Theobroma umbraticum | reverse complement strand
TGGCTATAAATGGACTTTTCGTATCGATGAATGTTTTTTTCTTTATGATTATCAAGGTAGACGTTCAATTATAGTCTGTTTTA
>NW_018402847.1:2220-2326 GCF_002168275.2 Theobroma umbraticum | reverse complement strand
AATGGACTTCTCTTGATAATGAATGCTTTCTTTGTCACGTTTCTCGATATAAACATTCAATTATTATCTGTTTTAATTAAAAATGTAAAAAAATTTAACTTAAAAT
>NW_018402847.1:1924-2057 GCF_002168275.2 Theobroma umbraticum | reverse complement strand
AGACTTTTCTTGCCAATGAATGCTTTTTTCTTCACATTTCTTGAAATAGATATTTAATTATTGTCTGTTTTAATCATAAATATAAACAAATTTAACTTAAAATCAATTATTAGATTATATAACCATTTAAAGC
>NW_018402847.1:1354-1535 GCF_002168275.2 Theobroma umbraticum | reverse complement strand
TTAGATTATAAAACCATTTAAAGTGAGTAATAAGACTTTCGAAGGAATGAGAGGTTGTAAATAGACTTTTCTTGCCAGTGAATGTTTTTTTCTTCATGCGTCTCAAGGCAAACATTCAATTATAGTATGTTTTAATGAAAAATCTAAAAAAATTGAACTTAAAATCAATTATGAGATTATA
>NW_018402847.1:1013-1139 GCF_002168275.2 Theobroma umbraticum | reverse complement strand
ATGAAAAATGTAAAAAAACTCAACTCAAAATCAATTATGACGTTATAAAACTATTTAAAGTGAGTAATAAGACTTTTGATGGAAAGGGTGACTGTAAATGGATTTTTCTTGAAAATGAATACTTTT
>NW_018402847.1:695-823 GCF_002168275.2 Theobroma umbraticum | reverse complement strand
GTAATGAGAGGCTATAAATAGACTTTTTTTGCCAATGAATGCTTTTTTCTTCATGTTTCTAGAGAAATACATTGAATTATTGTCTATTTTAATCAAAAATGTAAAAAATTTCAACGTAAAATCAATTA
>NW_018402847.1:177-287 GCF_002168275.2 Theobroma umbraticum | reverse complement strand
AAGGTAGACATTCAATTATAGTCTGTTTTAATGAAAAATGTAAAAAAATTGAACAAAAAATTAATTATGAGATTATAAAACCATTTAAAACGAGTAAAAAGGCTGTTGAA
>NW_018402847.1:0-166 GCF_002168275.2 Theobroma umbraticum | reverse complement strand
CTATAAATAGACTTTTGTTATCAATGAATGCTTTTTTCTTCACAGTTCTCAAGGAAGACATTCAATTATAGCTAGTTCTAATAAAAAATATAAAAAAATTTAACTCAAAATTAATTATTAGATTATAAACTATTTAAAGCTAGTAATAAGACTTTTGAAGGAATGG
>NW_018402846.1:20927-21092 GCF_002168275.2 Theobroma umbraticum | reverse complement strand
TTTAGTTAAAACAGACTATAATTGAATGTCTACCTTAAGAAACGTAAAGAAAAAGGAATTCATTGGTAAGAAAACTATATTTATTGTCACTCATTCCTTCAAAAGCCTAACTACTCACTTTAAATGATTTTATAATCTCAAAATTAATTTTAAGTTCAATTTTTT
>NW_018402846.1:20553-20759 GCF_002168275.2 Theobroma umbraticum | reverse complement strand
TTCATTGGCAAGAAAAGTCCATTTATAGTCACCTATTCCCTTAAAAGCATTATTACTCAGATTAAATAGTTTTATACTCTCAAAATTGATTTAAATTTGAATTCTTTGTAAACTTTTTATTAAAACAGATTATAATTGAATGTCTACCTCGAGAAATGTGAAAAAAAAAGAATTCATTAGCAAAAAAAGTCAATTTATAGTCACCC
>NW_018402846.1:17629-20543 GCF_002168275.2 Theobroma umbraticum | reverse complement strand
AAGGCTTATTACTCACTTTAAATGGTCTTATAATCTCATAATTGATTTTATGTTGAATTTTTTTTACATTTTTAGTTAGAACAGATTATAATTGAATGCTTGGCTTGGGAAACGTGAAGCCAAAGGTATTCATCAGCAAGAAAGGTCTATTTATAGTCACCCATTCCTTGAAAGGTCTATTTATAGTCACCCATTTATTACTCACTTTAAATGCTTTTACAGTCCCATAATTATTTTTAGGTTGAACTTTTTGATGTTTTTGTTTAGAACAGATTATAATTGAATATCTGTCTTAGGAAACATGAAGAAAAGGGTATTCATTGGCAAGAAAAGTTCATTTATAGTCACCCATTCCTTCAAAAGCCTTATTACTAACTTTAAATGGTTTTATAATCTCAAAATTAATTTTAAGTTCAAAGGTTTTTACATTTTTAGTTAAAATAGATTATAATTGAATGTCTACCTTGAGAAATGTAAAGAAAAAGGCATTCATTGGCAAGAAAGGTCTATTTACAGTCACCCATTGCTCCAAAAGCCTTATTACACACTTTAAATAGTTTTGTAATCTCAAAATTGATTTTAAGTTCAATTGTTTTTATATTTTTGGTTAAAAAATATTATAATTGAATGTTTAGCTTGAGAAACATGAAAAAAAGGCATTTATTGGCAAGAAAAGTCCATTTATAGTCACCCATTCCTTTAAAGGACTTATTACTCACTTTAAATAGTTTTATAATCTCAAAATTTATTCAAGTTTGAATCCTTTGCACATTTTTGGTTGAAATCGACTAGAATTGAAAGTCTACATTGAGAAACATGAAGAAGAAAGCATTCATTGGCAAGAAAAGTCCATTTATAGCCACCTGTACCTTCAAAACTCTTATTACTCGCTTTAAATGGTTTTGTAATACCATAATTGATTTTAAGGTTGAATTTTTTTATATTTTTTATTAAAACAGACTATAATTGAATGTCCACCTCAAGAAATGTAAAGAAAAAGGCATTTATTGGCAAGAAAAGTCCATTTACAGTCGCCCATTCTTTCAAAAACCTTATTACTTACTTTAAATGGTTTTATAATCTCAAAATTGATTTGAATTTTAATTCTTTGTAAATTTTTGATTAAAACAAAATATAATTGAATCTCTACCTCAAGAAATGTGAAGACAAATGCATTCATTGGCAAGAAAGCTCTATTTATAGTCACCCATTCTTTCAAAAGCCTTGATGCTCAATTTAAATGGTTTTATAATCTTATAATTGATTTTAGGTTAAATTTTTTGACATTTCTGGTTAGAAAAGATTATAATTGAATGTCTGCCTAGGGATATGTGAATAAAAAGATATTTATTCATAAGAAAAGTCCATTTATAGTCACCTATTTCTTGAAAAGCCTTATTATTCACTTTAAATGGCTTTATAATCTCACAATTGATTTTAAGTTGATTTTTTTACATTTTTGGTTAAAAAAGGCTATAATTGAATGTCTGTCTTAGGGAACATGAAGCAAAAGCTAACCTTTGATGCAAAAAGTCCATTTATAGTCACTCAACCCTTCGAAAACTTTATTACTTGCTTTAAATTGTTTTATAAACTAATAATTGATTTTAAGTTGAATTGTTTTACATTTTTGTTAAAACAGACTAAAATTGAATGTTCACCTTGACAAATGTGAAGAAAAAAGCATTTATTAGCGAGAAAAGTCCATTTATGGTCACCCATGCCTTCAAAAAGCCTTATTACTTGCTTCAAATAGTTTTATAATACCATAATCGATTTTAAGTTGAATCTTTTTACATTTTTAGTTAAAACAAACTATAATTGAATGTTTACCTCAAAAAACATAAAGTAAAAGACATTCATTGATAAGAAAAGTCCATTTATGGTCACCCATTCTCTTAAAGGCCTTATTACTCAGTTTAAATAGTTTTATATTCTCAAAATTGATTTGAATTTGAATTTTTTTTACACTTTTGGTTAAAACAGATTACAATTGAATGTCTACCTTAAGAAACGTGAAGAAAAAAGAATTCATTTGCAAGAAAAGTTTATTTATTGTCACCCACTCCTTCAAAAGCTTTATTACTCACTTTAAATGGTTTTATAATCTCAAAATTCATTTAAATTTGAATTTTTTGTACACTTTTGGTTAAAATAGATTGCAATTGAATGTCTACCTTAAAAAACATGGGGAAAAAAGAATTCATTGGAAAGAAAAGTTCATTGATAGTCACCCATTCCTTCAAAAGCCTTATTACTCACTTTAAACGGCTTTATAAACTCAAAATTGATTTTAATTTGAAGTCTTTGTACATTTTTGTTTAAAATGGATTATATTGAATGTCTACCTTGACAAACATGAAGAAAAAGATATTCATTGGCAAGAAAAGTCAGTTTATAGTTACCTATTCCTTCAAAAGCCTTATTACTGACTTTAAATAGTTTTATAATCTCAAAATTAATTTCAAGTTCAAATTTTTTTACATTTTTAGTTAAAACATATTATATTTGAATGTCTAGCTCAAGAAACATGAAGAAAAAGGCATTCATTGGCAAGAAAAGTCTATTTATAGTCACCAATTTCTTTAAAAGCCTTATTACTCACTTTAAATAGTTTTATAATCTCAAAATTGATTCAAGTTTGAATCCTTTGTACAATTTTGGTTGAAACAGACCAGAATTCAATGTCTACATTGAGAAACATGAAGAAAAAAGTATTCATTGGCAAGGAAAGTCCATTTACAGTCACCCATTCCTTCAAAAGCCTTATTACTCACTTTAAATTATTTTATAATCTCAAAATTAATTTTAATTTTAATTCTTTGTATATCTTTAGTTAAAATAGATTATAATTAAATGTTTCTACTATGCAAGTATACGTATCGAATAGACAGTATATTAGCAAGTAGAGTAT
>NW_018402846.1:17364-17529 GCF_002168275.2 Theobroma umbraticum | reverse complement strand
ACTATAAAACCATTTAAAGTGAGTAATAAGGCCTTTGAAGGAATGGGTGACTATCAATGGACTTTTCTTATCGATGAATAACTTTTTCTTCACATTTTCCAGGGCAAACATTCAATTATACTCTGTTCTAACTAAAAACGTAAAAAAATTCAACCTAAAATCAAT
>NW_018402846.1:17160-17354 GCF_002168275.2 Theobroma umbraticum | reverse complement strand
TAAAACCATTTAAAGTGTGTAATAAGGCTTTTGAAGGAATAGGTAACTATAAATGGACTTTTTTTGCAAATGAATGCCTTTCTCTTAATGTTTTTCGAGGTAGACATTCAATTATAATCTGTTTTAACTAAAAATATACAAAGAATCCAAATTTAAATCAATTTTGAGAATATAAAACCATTTCAAGTGAGTAA
>NW_018402846.1:16755-16953 GCF_002168275.2 Theobroma umbraticum | reverse complement strand
ACTTAAAATCAATTTTGAGATTATAAAACTATTTAAAGTTAGTAATAAGGCTTTGGAAGGTATAGGCGACTATAAATGAACTTTTCTTACAAATGAATACCTTTTTCTTCATGCTTCCCAAGGCATACATTCAATTATAATCTATACTAACCAAAAACATAAAAAAATTTAACCTAAAATCAATTATGAGATTATAAA
>NW_018402846.1:16568-16745 GCF_002168275.2 Theobroma umbraticum | reverse complement strand
GTGAGCAACAAGGCTTTTGAAAGAATGGGTGAGTATAAATGGAACTTTCTTGCTTACGAATGCCATTATCTTCATGTTTCTCGAGATAGACATTCAATTATAATCTATTTTAACAAAAAATTAAAATTTAAATCAATTTTGAGATTATAAAACCATTTAGAGTGAGTAATAAGGCTT
>NW_018402846.1:16121-16201 GCF_002168275.2 Theobroma umbraticum | reverse complement strand
AACCATTTAAAGTGAGTAATAAGGCTTTTTGAAGGTATGGGTGACTATAAATGGTTTTTTCTTGCCAATGAATGCCTTTT
>NW_018402846.1:16024-16111 GCF_002168275.2 Theobroma umbraticum | reverse complement strand
TCTCAAGGTAGATATTCAATTATAGTTTGTTTTACTCAAAAATGTAAAAACATTCAACCTTAAAATCAATTATGGCATTATAAAACC
>NW_018402846.1:15829-16014 GCF_002168275.2 Theobroma umbraticum | reverse complement strand
AGCAATAAGGCTTTTGAAGGTACGAGTGACTATAAATGGACTTTTCTTGACAATAAATACTTTTTTCTTCATGTTTTTCAATGTAGACATTCAATTCTAGTCTGTTTCAAGTAAAAATGTACAAAGGATTCAAACTTGAATCAATTTTTAGACTATAAAACCATTTAAAGTGAGTAATAAGGCTT
>NW_018402846.1:15723-15819 GCF_002168275.2 Theobroma umbraticum | reverse complement strand
GGGTGACTATAAATGGACTTTTCTTATTAATGAATGAGTTTTTCTTTATGTTTCTTGAGCTAGACATTTAATTATAATATGTTTTAACCAAAAATG
>NW_018402846.1:15485-15713 GCF_002168275.2 Theobroma umbraticum | reverse complement strand
TGAGCTTAAAATCAATTTTGAGATTATAAAATAATTTAAAGTGAGTAACAAGGCTTTTGAACGATGGGTGATTATAAATAGACCTTTCTTACCAATAAATGCCTTTTTCTTTACATTTCTCAAAGTAGTCATTTAATTATAATTTGTTTTAACCAAAAATGTAAAAAAAATTTGAACTTAAAATCAATTTCGAGATTATAAAACTATTTAAAGTGAGTAATAAGGCTT
>NW_018402846.1:15061-15207 GCF_002168275.2 Theobroma umbraticum | reverse complement strand
TTTTTTACCAATGAATGCCTTTTTCTTTACATTTCTTAAGGTAGATATTCAATTATAATCTATTTTAACAAAAAATGTAAAAACATTTAACCTTAAAATCAATTATGGCATTACAAACCATTTAAAGCGAGCAATAAGGCTTTTGA
>NW_018402846.1:14894-15034 GCF_002168275.2 Theobroma umbraticum | reverse complement strand
TCTTGCCAATGAATGCTTTCTTCATGTTTCTTAATGTAGACATTTAATTCTAGTCTGTTTCAACCAAAAATGTACAAAGGATTCAAACATGAATCAATTTTCTGATTATAAAACCATTTAAAGTAAGTAATAAGGCTTTT
>NW_018402846.1:14374-14538 GCF_002168275.2 Theobroma umbraticum | reverse complement strand
CAAGGTATACATTCAATTATAATCTATTTTAAACAAAAAAGTACAAAGAATTCAAATTTAAATCAATTTTGATATTATAAAACCGTTTAAATTGAGTAATAAGGCTTTTGAAGGAATGGGTGAAGGAATGGGTGACTATAAATGAACTTTTCTTCCCAATGAAT
>NW_018402846.1:13946-14149 GCF_002168275.2 Theobroma umbraticum | reverse complement strand
GTAGACATTCAATTGTAATCTGTTTTAACCATAAGTGTACAAAAAATTCAAATTTAAATCAATTTTGAGAATATAAAATCATTTAAATTGAGTAATATGGCTTTTAAAGGAAAGGGTCACTATAAATGGACTTTTCTTATCAATGAATGGCTTTTTCTTTATGTTTCTCGAGGTAGACATTCAATTATATTCTGTTTTAACAA
>NW_018402846.1:13769-13936 GCF_002168275.2 Theobroma umbraticum | reverse complement strand
AAGATTCAACTTAAAATCGATTATGGCATTATAAAACTATTTGAAGCGAGTAAAAAGACTTTTTGAAGGTATGGGTGACTATAAATGGACTTTTCTTACCAATAAATCTTTTTTTCTTTACATTTCTCAAGGTAGACATTCAATTTTAGTCTGTTTTAACCAAAAAT
>NW_018402846.1:13472-13594 GCF_002168275.2 Theobroma umbraticum | reverse complement strand
TTTAAAGTGAGTAATAAGGGTTTTGAAGAAATAGGTGACTATAAATGGACTTTTTTTGCAAATGAATACCTTTTTCTTCATGTTTCCCTACGCAAACATTCAATTATAATCTGTTCTGACCA
>NW_018402846.1:13238-13372 GCF_002168275.2 Theobroma umbraticum | reverse complement strand
TGAATACTTTTTTCTTCATGTTTCTCAATGTAGACATTCAATTCTAGTCTATTTCAAGTAAAAATGTACAAAGGATTCAAACTTGAATCAATTTTTAGACTACAAAACTTTTTAAAGTGAGTAATAAGGCTTTT
>NW_018402846.1:13102-13228 GCF_002168275.2 Theobroma umbraticum | reverse complement strand
GTGACTATAAATAGACTTTTCTTAATAATGAATGAGTTTTTCTTTATGTTTCTTGAGCTAGACATAGAATTATAAAATGTTTTAACCAAAAATGTAAAACAATTTGAGCTTAAAATCAATTTTGAG
>NW_018402846.1:12955-13086 GCF_002168275.2 Theobroma umbraticum | reverse complement strand
AAGTGAGTAATAAGGCTTTTGAAGCAATGGGTGATTATAAATAGACCTTTCTTGCCAATAAATGCCTTTTTCTTTACATTTCTCAAGGTAGTCATTTAATTATAATTTGTTTTAACCAAAAATGTAAAAAA
>NW_018402846.1:12724-12870 GCF_002168275.2 Theobroma umbraticum | reverse complement strand
GGAATGGGAGACTATTAATGAACTTTTCTTGCCAATGAATACCTTTTCCTTTATGTTTCCTAAGGCAGACAATCAATTATAATCTGTTCTAACCAAAAACGGTAAAAAGTTCAACCTAATATCAATTATGAGACTATAAAATCATT
>NW_018402846.1:12036-12268 GCF_002168275.2 Theobroma umbraticum | reverse complement strand
TTGAACTTAAAATCAATTTTGAGATTATAAAACCATTTAAAGTCAATAATAAGGGTTTTGAAGGAATGGATAACTATAAACTGACTTTTCTTGCCAATGAATGCCTTTTTTCATGTTTGTCAAGGTATACATTCAATTATAATCTATTTTAAACAAAAAGTACAAAGAATTCAAATTTAAATCAATTTTGATATTATAAAACCGTATAAAGTGAGTAATAAGGCTTTTGAAG
>NW_018402846.1:11889-12026 GCF_002168275.2 Theobroma umbraticum | reverse complement strand
CTATAAATAAACTTTTCTTCCCAATGTATTCTTTTTTCTTCATTTTTCTAAAGGTAGACATTCAATTGCGATCTGTTTTAACTAAAATTGTACAAAACATTCAAATTTAAATCAATTTTGAGATTATAAAACCATTT
>NW_018402846.1:11461-11722 GCF_002168275.2 Theobroma umbraticum | reverse complement strand
CATTCAATTGTAATCTGTTTTAACCATAAGTGTACAAAAAATTCAAATTCAAATTCAAATCAATTTTGAGAATATAAAACCATTTAAATTGAGTAATATGACTTTTAAGGGAATGGGTGACTATAAATAGACTTTTCTTATCAATGAATGTCTTTTTCTTTACGTTTCTTAAGGTAGACATTCAATTATAGTCTTTTTTAACCAAAAATGTAAAAAGATTCAACTTAAAATCGATTATGGCATTATAAAACTATTTGAAGC
>NW_018402846.1:11297-11451 GCF_002168275.2 Theobroma umbraticum | reverse complement strand
GCTTTTTGAAGGTATGGGTGACTATAAATAGACTTTTCTTGCCAATAAATCCTTTTTTCTTCACATTTCTCAGGGTAGACATTCAATTTTAGTCTGTTTTAACCAAAAATAAAAAAATTCAACTTAAAATCAATTATGAGTTTATAAAACCATT
>NW_018402846.1:11156-11287 GCF_002168275.2 Theobroma umbraticum | reverse complement strand
AATAAGACTTTCGAAGGCTTGAGTGACTATAAATGGACTTTTTGCCTCAAAAGTTGGCTTTTGCTTCACGTTCCCTAAGATAGACATTGAATTGTAGCCTTTTTTAACCAAAAATATAAAAAAATTCAACT
>NW_018402846.1:9448-11146 GCF_002168275.2 Theobroma umbraticum | reverse complement strand
TTTGAGATTATAAAGCCATTTAAAGTGAGTGATAAGGGTTTTGAAGAAATAGGTGACTATAAATGGACTTTTCTTACCAATGAATACCTTTTTCTTCATGTTTGCCTAGGCAAATATTCAATTATAATCTGTTCCGACTAAAAACATAAAAAAACTCCACCTAAAATCAATGATGAGATTATAAAACCATTTAAAGTGAGAAACAAGGCTTTTGAAAGAATGGTTGACTATAAATGGAACTTCTTGCCAATGAATACCTTTGTCTACACGTTTCTCGAGGTTGATATTCAATTATAATATGTTTTGACTAAAATGTACAAAGAATTCAAATTTAAATCAATTTTGAGATTATAAAACCATTTAAAGTTTGTAATAAGGCTTTTGAAGGAATAGGTGACTATAAATAAACTTTTATTTCCAATGAATGCCTTTTTCTTTACATTTCTTAGGGTAGACATTCAATTACAATATGCTTTAATCAAAAATATAAAAAAATCTGAACTTAAAATCAATTTTTAGATTATAAAATCATTTAAAAAGAGTAATAAGGCTTTTGAAGCGATGGGTGACTATAAAGAGACTTTTGTTTCCAATGAATACCTTTTTCTTTACATTTCTCAAGGTAGACATTTAATTATAATCTGTTTTAACCAAAAATATAAAAAAATCTGAACTTAAAATCAATTTTGAGATTATGAAACCATTTAAAGTGAGTAATAAGGCTTTTGAAAGTATGGCTGACTATAAATGAACTTTTCTTGCCAATGAATACCTTTTGCTTTATGCTTCCCAAAGCATACGTTCAATTATAATATGTTCTAACCAAAAACGCCAAAAAGTTCAACCTAAAATTCATTATGAGATTATAAAACTATTTAAAGTGAGCAATAAGGCTTTTGACAGAATTGATAACTCTTGCCGATGAATGCCTTTTCCTTCACGTTTCTTGAGGTGAACAATCAATTATAATCTGTTTTAACCAAAAATGTACAAAGAATTTAAATTTAAATTAATTTTGAGATTATAATACCATTTAAAGTAAGTAATAAGGCCTTCAAAGAAATGGGTGACCATAGAAAAACTTTTCTTTCCAATGAATGCTTTCTTCTTCACGTTTTTCAAGGTAGACATTCAATTCTAGTCTATTTTAACTAAAAATATACAAAGAATTCAATTATAATATGTTTTAGCCAAAAATGTTAAAACTTTCGAACTTAAAATTACTTTTGAGATTATAAAACCATATAAAGTGAGTAATAAGGCTTTTGAAGCAATGGGTAACTATAAATAGACTTTTCTTGTCAATGAATGCCTTCTTCTTTACATTTCTCAAGGTAGACATTCAATTGTAATCTGTTTTGACAAAAAATGTAAAAAAATATGAACACAAAATCAATTTTGAGATTATAAAGCCATTTAAAGTGAGTAATAAGGCTTTTGAAGGAATAGGTAACTATAAATGGACTTTTCTTACAAATAAATACCTTTCTCTTGACCTTTGTTAAGGTAGACATTCAATTCTAATCTGTTTTAACTAAAAATGTACAAACAATCCAAATTTAAATCAATTTTGAGAATATAAAATCATTTCAAGTGAGTAAAAAGACTTTTGAAGGAATGTGTGACTATAAATGTACTTTTCCTGCCAATGAATACCTTTGTCTTCCTGTTTCTCAAGGTAGACATTCAATTATAATC
>NW_018402846.1:9201-9437 GCF_002168275.2 Theobroma umbraticum | reverse complement strand
AAAATGTAAAATAATTTAAACTTAAAATTAATTTTGAGACTATAAAATCATTTAAAGTAAGTAATAAGGCTTTTGAAGGTATAGGCGACCATAAATGAACTTTTCTTGCCAATGAATATCTTTCTCTTCATGCTTCCCAAGGCATACATTCAATTATAATCTGTTCTAACCAAAAACATAAAAAAATCAACCTAAAATTAATTATGAGATTATAAAACCATTTAAAGTGAGCAACA
>NW_018402846.1:9070-9191 GCF_002168275.2 Theobroma umbraticum | reverse complement strand
AAGAATGGGTGACTATAAATGGAGCTTTCTTGCCTACGAATGCCGTTGTCTTTACGTTTCTTGAGGTAGACATTCAATTATAATCTATTTTAACAAAAAATTAAAATTCAAATCAATTTTG
>NW_018402846.1:8883-8970 GCF_002168275.2 Theobroma umbraticum | reverse complement strand
GGTAACTATAAATGGACTTTTCTTGCAAATGAATGCCTTTCTCTTGACGTTTGTGAAGGTAGATATTCAATTATAATCTGTTTTAAC
>NW_018402846.1:8789-8873 GCF_002168275.2 Theobroma umbraticum | reverse complement strand
CAAAGAATCCAAATTTAAATCAATTTTGAGAATATAAAACCATTTCAAGTGTGTAAAAAGGCTTTTAAAGGAATGTGTGACTAT
>NW_018402846.1:8694-8779 GCF_002168275.2 Theobroma umbraticum | reverse complement strand
CTCTTGCCAATGAATACCTTTTTCTTCATGTTTCTCACATTCAATTATAATCTGTTTTAACCAAAAATGTAAAAAAATTTGAACT
>NW_018402846.1:8512-8684 GCF_002168275.2 Theobroma umbraticum | reverse complement strand
TTTGAGACCATAAAACCATTTAAAGTGAGTAATAAGGCTTTTGAAGGTATAGGCGACTATAAATGAACTTTTCTTGCCAATGAATACCTTTTTCTTCATACTTCCCAAGGCATACGTTCAATTATAATCTGTTCTAGCCAAAAACATAAAAAAAATCAACCTAAAATCAATT
>NW_018402846.1:8323-8502 GCF_002168275.2 Theobroma umbraticum | reverse complement strand
AAAACCATTTAAAGTGAGCAACAAGGCTTTTGAAAAAATGGGTGACTATAAATGGAGCTTTCTTGCCTACGAATGCCTTTGTCTTCACGTTTCTCAAGGTAGACATTCAATTATAATATGTTGTAACAAAAAATTAAAATTCAAATCAATTTTGAGGTTATAAAACCATTTAGAGTGAG
>NW_018402846.1:8136-8313 GCF_002168275.2 Theobroma umbraticum | reverse complement strand
TTTGAAGGAATGGGTGACCGTAAATGGACTTTTCTTGCCAATGAATGCCTTTCTCCTTATCTTGCTTGAGGTCGACATTTAATTATAGTCTGTTTTAACCAAAAATATAAAAAGATTCAACCCAAAATCAATTATGGCATTATAAAACCATTTAAAAACGAGTAATAAGGCTTTTTG
>NW_018402846.1:7656-7854 GCF_002168275.2 Theobroma umbraticum | reverse complement strand
ATTAAGGCATTACAAAACCATTTAAAGTAAGCAATAAGGCTTTTGAAGGTACGAGTGACTATAAAATGATTTTTCTCACCAATGAATGCTTTTTTCTTCATGTTTCTCAATGTAGACATTTAATTCTAATCTGTTTCAATGAAAAATGTACAAAGGATTGAAACTTGAATCAATTTTTAGATTATAAAACTATTTAAA
>NW_018402846.1:7463-7646 GCF_002168275.2 Theobroma umbraticum | reverse complement strand
AGGCTTTTAAAAGAATGGGTGACTACAAATGGACTTTTTTTGCCAATGAATGCCTTTTTCTTCACGTTTCTGAAACTAGGCATTCAAATATAATATGTTTTAATAAAAAATATAAAAAAATTTGAACTGAAAATCAATTTTGAGGTTATAAAACCATTTAGAGTGAGTAATAAGGCTTTTGAA
>NW_018402846.1:7217-7363 GCF_002168275.2 Theobroma umbraticum | reverse complement strand
ACATTTCTCAAGGTAGACATTCAATTTTAGTCTGTTTTAACTAAAAATAAAAAAAATTCAGCTTAAAATCATTTATTAGTTTATAAAACCATTTGAAAGCAAGTAATAAGGCTTTCAAAGGCGTGAGTAACTATAAATGGACTTTT
>NW_018402846.1:6854-6979 GCF_002168275.2 Theobroma umbraticum | reverse complement strand
CATGTTTCCCTAGGCAAACATTCAATTATAATCTGTTTTGACTAAAAAACGTCAAAAAACTCAACCTAAAATCAATTATGAGATTATAAAACCATTTAAAGTGAGAAACAAGGCTTTTGAAAGAA
>NW_018402846.1:6711-6844 GCF_002168275.2 Theobroma umbraticum | reverse complement strand
TAAATGGAGCTTCTTGCAAATGAATGCCTTTGTCTTCACTTTTTTTGAGGTTGACATTCAATTATAATATGTTTTAATACAAAATGTACAAAGAATTCACATTTAAATCAATTTTGAGATTATAAAACCATTT
>NW_018402846.1:6456-6700 GCF_002168275.2 Theobroma umbraticum | reverse complement strand
TAAGGCTTTTGAAAGAATGAGTGACTATAAATAGACTTTTCTTTCCAATGAATGCCTTTTTCTTTACATTTCTTAGGGTAGACATTCATTTACAATATGTTTTAATCAAAAATATAAAAATATTTGAACTTAAAATAAATTTTGAGATTATAAAATCTTTTAAAGTGAGTAATAAGGCTTTTGAAGCGATGGGTGACTATAAAGAGACTTTTCTTTCCGATGAATGCCTTTTTCTTTATATTTC
>NW_018402846.1:5913-6132 GCF_002168275.2 Theobroma umbraticum | reverse complement strand
ATTTAAAGTAAGTAATAAAGCCTTTAAAGGAATGGGTGACTATAAAAAGACTTTTCTTTCCAATGAATGCTTTTTTCTTCACGTTTTTCAAGGTATACATTCAATTCTAGTTTATTTTAACCAAAAATATACAAAGAATTCAATTCTAATATGTTTTAGCTAAAAATGTAAAAACTTTTGAACTTAAAATCACTTTTGAGATTATAAAACCATTTAAAG
>NW_018402846.1:5766-5903 GCF_002168275.2 Theobroma umbraticum | reverse complement strand
GGCTTTTGAAGTAATGGGTGACTATAAATAGACTTTTCTTGCCGATGAGTGCCTTTTTCATTACATTTCTGAAGGTAGACATTCAATTGTAATCTGTTTTGACAAAAAATGTAAAAAAATCTGAACACAAAATCAAT
>NW_018402846.1:5523-5756 GCF_002168275.2 Theobroma umbraticum | reverse complement strand
TAAAACCATTTTAAGTGAGTAATAAGGCTTTTGAAGGTATGGGCGACTGTAAATGAACTTTTCTTGCCAATGAATACCTTTTTCTTCATGTTTTCTAAGGCAAACGATCAAGTATAATCTGTTCTAACTAAAAACATCAAAAAGTTTAACCTAAAATCAATTATGAGACTATAAAACCGTTTAAAGTGAGTAGTAAGGTCTTTGAAGGAATGAGCGACTATAAATGGACTTTT